>NC_045167.1:11985139-12285139 GCF_900700415.2 Clupea harengus | reverse complement strand
TTATTACCTTTTAATGTATTGACAATTTATTTCAACTTACAGTGACTTGCAGAAATAGAAGCAGCCATTATCTGGAGTGATCCAGCCAATACACAATGAATAATAAAAGATAGATAAAAGATAACACTTATTCACAAAGCATTATGTTTAGAGCAGATCCTGTACATTTTATCATCCATTCTTACATTGAGTTATGGAGGTGGCATGCTATTGGGCCGTTTCATCAGACACTGGAAAGCTTAGACTACAGGAAGACATCACCCTACAAAATCTTTAGTACAGAGTACCTGTTAAATTTGGGTTGACATTTCAACTGTCAGCAAGACAACAATTACAAACATAAGACCAAAGCTGCCCATGGGGTGGCTTTAGCAGACGGAAGCGAGTATGTTTTAGTGATCCAGTCCAAGATTTGATTTAAACTAATAAGCAACACCCTAGCAACGTGAGAGAGCTTGACCAGTTTGCATAGTTGGCAACAATTGTTCAACTAATAAAGTGGCAGACGCTCTCACCAAGGCTTGAGGTTGTAATTGCTGCTAAGTACTGATCATGAGATAAGGAGTTGAAGAGGTCTTTGCAAACCACAACCTTTTTTTAAAAATATTTTGAAAGGAAAAAGACACATTGACATTTGAAAAATTACTGAGAATGTTTGAAAATTAGAGTATATTAGAACTCCATATATTTATACTTGCTACTCTAACTCTACTCCACCCGTGCTTGTGCTTCATGAGTGGATCTAGTGGGCCATTACTGCTACTGCTTGTCTTCAGCGCTCCTGAAGACATGGACTGTTTCATTTGTTCACACTGCACCCTGGTAAATATCTGAACTCCGCCAGATGAAGTCCATGGGTTGGCATCTGGAGCAGGTTATCAATCAAGACTAATTCTAATGTGCATGAAGAGATGTATTCTGATCACATATTTCTATACAAAAATGCCCCTTCAGTTGCGAAACATAGTTTTATGCAAAAATCATTAGTGCCGGAGAAGAAAACGGCAGAGCTCTTTTTTTATACTGAAAATGTGATTGCTGTTCAGCAATTAGTCTCTACTCTAAAATTCTGAAATTGTGGCAATTCATCAAAATTTGACTTATTCAGATATTGATCAAAAGAAACCATGCTCTCTGAATACTCTGGGCCCACCACAGACTAATGTATTTTGTGAATTCAGTCTGCCAGCAGAAAGTCACATTTGGATCTCATCACTAAGTGCAATTCCTCTACCTGTCAGCTGGATCCTTTCCATCAAGCTTAATTAAAGTGTGCCTGTCCTCTTTTGCCCCTCAGATAAATAATTAACAATAATTACTTAATAGTTAACACTTCTCTTACCCCTGAGGTAGTCCCCCTTCATTCAAATTTCCAACCTGCCATGAGAGAAAAGTGGCATCTCAGCTCCAGGATCACCTAAAAAACAATAATAAATTCCAATCTGGATTTCACCGTAAACACAGCACAGAAACTGCCTCGGTTAAGATAACCAGTGACCCCCTTTGTGCATCTGATGCTCGACTACTTTCCATACTCATTCTCCTGGACCTTTGGCATCATTTCTCATTGTTTTCTCCTTGAATATCAAGCCAACTTTTGAGTCCACAGTAGCTGCATCAGTGGCTGTTGTCCTATGTCACTGACAGGACACAGTTTGTCCAAATAATGAGCTGTAAGTGGGAGAGCCCAGCTGTCACCAAGGGGGTTCCCCAGAGCTCAGTTTTGAGGTTTCTCCTCTTTATCATTTATCTTTTCCCACTCTGCAATGTCCTTCGACATCATGGTGTTCACTTTCACTGTTTATGATGATGATACTCAGCTTTACATGTCAACGAACCCCACTACCTCTTTCTTCCTGTTCATCGCCTGTGAAATGATCTGAAACTAAAAAGCAATAAGACTGAGGCTGATTTGTTGGCTCTAAATCAGCTCTTGTGAAGAATAACGCTTTCACCCTCTCTGGAGACGGCTTTTACTGGACTTTGTCATGCATTGGGGTTTTGAAGGTATATTATACATGACATTTTAAAACTCCAGATTAATGGGGATTACATTTACACATACAAAAATTGCTTGGCTTTTATTTGCTTCTTGTGAAACCAGTATTTATATATGTTTAACAGAATTATTTTCACATTACCATGTTATACCAACAACCAAAAGGTGCTTTTGAGGAAGGCCTCTTTTTACTGATCCCACTCAATCAAGGGATAGTGTAATATTCTTACCATCAAATCGAACTTTATTTATACAGCGCATTTCATAACAGGAGGTAACACAATGCACCTTATATCAAGCCTATTTACTAGAATACTGCCCCAGGCTTTTCCAGCCAAAATCTTCTTGACTTGCATAGGTAGCAGATGCATTGCATTTTGAGGTGATTGGGGATTGTGGTTACCACCAAACTACCACTTAGGAAAGGCTTCTTCCTCAAAATGGAGATACTAACTGGACATAGCCACCCTGTTGTGTTAATGTTTTAGGACTGTAGATCTCTCACCGCTGTATTTCAACTGACCTTTGGCACCATTCCAACCGTATACATGGCAACAGTATTATGCCATGCAATAAATCCAAACCCAGATGTTAGAGGAAGTGTTGCTTTACACCCTGTTTATAAAAATCGTTGAAAGGAAGAAGCAGCCTCAGTTCTGTAATGGTTGATTAATACAGTAATGTCGATGTGTCAGAAATCCAAAGACTTAGGAATCATACATGATATCATTCACATGTTGCAGTGTGTTTTTTGTCCCCATTTTCTCCTCCATTTGACACCGTCTCATATTTTCGTGAACCTGCATTGGGGCAGGAGTCCTGGGTCAGCCCAGATGGGGGGAGGACTAGCGCGTGCCCCTCTCTGACACACGAAAGGTCAGCTGTCTAGAGCATTTACAGAATTTACAGAACGTTATTCATAGTCGCAACCTGAAAGTGCTAAATATTTCATTTCTCAACACAGAAGTTGTCTTATCTGTACATCAGTGTATGTGAGTGTGTGTGTGTGTGTGTGTGTGTATGCAGACTTTCCTATGTAGTGTCATTACATTATATGATATGGTAACCCATAGGGGAAACTGAAACTGTGTTTTCTCTCCATCTCTCTTTATTTAGGAAAGGCGCGCTCTTCTTCTAAGGCTTCATCGAGAATCCCGGTCTCCCTGCCCCGCATCATGACACGGGTTTCCTCTTGCAGTGTATGGTCTGAGCCAGCTGCCCCTTCCTCCTCCTCCTCCTCCTCCTCCATCTCCTGTATGGACTTGTCACGGAAACGGAAGGGGAAGGGCAGGAGCTTGTAAGTGTGCTAGGGGGGAGGGGTTCACAGGGTCCTAAAAACACACAAACGTAATACAAATCTGCATTTTTTTTTTAAATGTTATAATCCCAGAGGTGAAATAACTTTCCACAAACATAATAACTGTTGCCTATCACATATGTAATAACTAATTTCCTACAAATGTAATATTTAAATTATTTAAATGTAGTCTGGTCCCAGTTGCATAGATTTTCTATGGGAGCAACTAGTGGACTTATGCCCTTTCAGAAGTGCTCTTTCTTTGTCAAAATTGTGTTTTGTTTTGGTGGTGGGGAATGACATGAACCAGAACTAAAATGCCTTTTCCTTGTCAATCAAGGAAATAGACCACATAATGTGATCTCTACCAACATTCCATTTTTTTTCTTCCATCAGGGGAGGGATCATATCTGGCCACCCTATGCACCAGGTGCCTCTGTCTTCAAACGGGAGTTTAGATGCCGAGATGCTTAGTGAACCGGACAGGTATCTGCTTATAGTCCACAGCATGCATTAATATGTAGAGCATGGAGCCAATGTTGTTTTTGTTGACAGCCTGAGACAACAACTGACTAGACTACACAAAACTAGAATAGCCATTTTGTAAATGTGAACATGTAGCAGTTGATGTGATGACAAAGTGCCCTCTCTTAAAGGGAGAAACAGGTATCTGCTTATAGTCCACAGCATGCATTAATATGTAGAGCTTAGTGCCAATGTTGTGTTTGATGACAGCCGGAGACAACAGCTGACTAGCTAATTGACTAGACTACACAAAACCATAATTGCCATATTCTAAATGTGATCATGTAGCAGTTGATGTGATGGCAATGTGCCCTCTCATCATTTTCCCCTTTTCTCACTCCAGGTCAGAGGGAGAGGACCAGCAAAGCAAAATGAGATGCTTCAGGTAGCCTGAAATGTCTCTCCAGGAAAAGTCCCTCAGTCTTTTCAAAGAAGACATTTATGTGATACTAATGCAGCGTGAAATTATATTACACTATACACTTATAGGGTCATTGTTTCAGAGACTGATTTAAGCATGTGAACATAAAATACGATACCATGTGCCAGTTACAATACTTAATTATCTTATAACATTGCAATTGTATTTGCAGCGTGTGCTTGAAATAATCACACAGCAGACTGTATGTATGTCCTTTGACCTAGTAGAGAACCGCACAGTCAGATTGAGAAGCGACGGCGGGACAAGATGAACATCCTCATCGAAGAGCTCTCCGCCATGGTGCCTGCCTGCAACCCGCTAGCCCGTAAGCTGGACAAGCTGACTGTACTCCGTATGGCTGTGCAGCACCTTAAATCCCTTAAAGGTGCGGTGGAAGTAGATGTAGTCATGACGATGATGTAAAGAAATACCTTCTCCACCTCTTTGATGTCGGTGGAGGAGAAGAAGAGATCCAGGAGCAGCTGACTGTGTTTTCATGTTGCGTTGCCATCATCTCTTTCAGGGACTACAAGTTCTTTTTCTGAAGCCCATCCCAAGCCTTCATTTCTGCCTGAAGATGAACTCAAACAATTAGTGCTAAGAGTAGGTGACTCAAACCCAACAAGACCAATTGGTGCATACCAAGATAGGTAGCGGCCTCTAGTGTTGAAGTAATAACAAAGTTGAGAGGGGCTGGCCATATTCAATTATTTTCATGTGAAAGACTGAATGGCCTTTTTGGTCAACAATTCATCTAGTTTGGCCTTCATACCTTCTTTAGGGTGGACAAGTCAAACTAAAGATCAGAGCTGACTGGTGCAGTGCACAATGGGTGTTAAAGGACATCAAAATGAAAACAAAGCACACAGCTTGTCACCCTCTTTTCAATCCTCACTCAGTGACAGCTGTCGGTAGACGATGGGTTGAAGGGTAGACGACCAGTATACCCAGAAGTAATATTAATTAATGACTGGTTATGACCTTCTATCTGTTTCCACGGAAGTAATATTAATTAATGATTGTTTAATACCAGGACCTTTACTTTTTCATTGAGTAACGGTGTCCATTGCCTGATTTTTCATATTGATCATATTTGTTTTAATTATTCGTTTAAGTTATTACAGTAAATCGGCTAAATACACAACTGATTTGTTAATCAAACCAATGTCAAATAAGATGTTAATGGTTACAAACTAGCATAAGTAAAATAAGTGTTAGGTTGGAAGTCAAACTATTGCCATATTGGCTTGACTGTTAATGTTACATGGGGTTTAATTTTAACAACACCTCACTTACCTTCAACGTCCAGGCATCTTGCTGCTCATGTAATAAAGTGTCTGTACTTATCGACCGTGAGATTTGCGCAATGCAAAACATACAAAACAAAATACGATCCTTTAAAAATCAGGCAATCGACACCGTTACTCAACAAAAAAGTAAAGCTCCTGGTATTAACCAATCATGCATTAATTTTTCTTTAATTGGAAATGGATCAGGTCAGGTGACTAATCTTAACCAATCATTAATTAATATTACTTCTGGGTATACCGATCGTTTACCCTTCCATTAATTGTCTGCCGACAACTTCTATGACTTCTGTGATGTTCAGTGAGTCTGGATGTGTAGTTCGCACCAAATTGTTATCGTCATCCCAGAATCCCTTCTAGCAATCTTTGTTTGTTCTTCCCACTTGTCCCTCTCTTGTTTGCTGTTAAGCGACCTTTTTACTTTGACCTATAATCCTTGATGAGGGTATGTGACCGGTATGCCTTGGTATTTCTAAACTAAGACCTGTCCTTCTCAACATTTTCAAATTCCAACAATAGAGGCCATCACCTTTCAATCTTTGCCTTTAGTGCAAGTACACCCTTCCCATTTATTCTCCAATTGCAAATCTTTAATTTAGCTACAATTACAGAGCACTTGTGACCTTAAAGGTCTCTTTACATTCCTCTTTTTTCAGCTGGTACTTGCAAATTATCTTTTTTCACCAACAGACCATTGTATTCATGACATATTGTTTAGTGTTAAAGTGACGAAGACTGCCAGCCTTTGTGTAGAATAGTAGTATAGAATAGCCTATGATTAGAGACTATGATTAGAAACTGGTGGCACATGGTAAATATGTTTTCTTGCACACTGGCAAGCTCTCCATCTTGTGTTTATTTGCTGCCTAGGCTGCAGATGGTTTCCTGTTCGTGGTGAGCTGTGACAGGGGAAAGATCATCTTTGTCTCAGAGTCCATGTCTAAGACACTTCACTATAGTCGGGTGAGTAAGTGGCCTTTTGAGAATTATCCAGAGTGTTGTTGTCTGGTTATTTTTTTATTGGAGCAATTGGAGGCAAATACTCAGTCCTACAAGTAATTCAATCTTTTTAAATCTTTAGTTCATTTTGGGGCTTTTTTAGCCTTCATTTGGCCAGGACAGTAGACAGGAACTGAGTGGGTGAGAGGTGGGGTATGGGGTTGGGGAATGACCATGGGTCAGACTCGAACCCAGATCCCCATGGGCGCTGAGTCCGCATCTGATGTGGTTTGCACTAGGGCTCCCCACTGAAATTAACGTTTTCACAGAGTTGAGAATTTTGAAGTGAAGCAGAATATTTACCATACAAAGCTGCTGGTATTTTTCTCAATAACTGTATTTGGCTTGTGATATAATGCAGGGCATGTTGAGTTCATGGATATGTTGAATGGTCTATTTATTTTGCAGATGGAGCTGATAGGACAGAGTCTGTTCGATTATGTTCATCCTAAAGATGTCAGCAAGGTGAAGGAGCAGCTGTCTGCATCAGAACTGTATCCTCGTGAGCGACTCATTGATACTAAAAGTGAGTGGTTATTGAAACGACTGTGAGTGAGGTACTGGGCTTGGCTATCTACCACAAAAAGAAGAGGCAATCTAACACACCATTCACTGTAAGGGTATCAGAGCTGGGATTGAGCTAAAATGACACTGACATCCTCCTGTGCGATAGTACCAGCTCCATTCATTCTTCGTGGGTGAGCTCAGCTCTTCAGTAACACCCAGGCTTTTGTGGATGGTGGGTGGAGAATCATCTGAGAAAAAGTCAGTGCTCAAATACAAGTTCATGGCTTTTTTTAACTTTCTAGTGGTTATCTCAGTTTTCTGCTGCCATAGAATTTAAAAAAAAGACATAAACTTGCATTGAAGTGTGTTTGCAGACAAATGTAGGTTGAAGACGTATTGAAGGGTTAGACATTTAATTTATTTTAAATATAAATGTGGATTGCTGTATCCATCCCTCAGCAGCATGGTCAATTGCAAGGTCATGCAGTCCTTTGTTTTGCATAGACCAGCTTTCATCATGGTCTCTCTTAAATTCTGTTAAGCAGGTTTGGCTGTCAGTGTTCTCGGCCTGAGTCATAGCAGATTCAGTCCTCCTGTTGTTCGGGAGACAGTTGTTGTCTCAGTTGTTGTTGTTGTGAGCGTGACAGGTGTGTTTTCAGTGGCATGCTTAGGATCTTGTTACCAGTGTGCCAAGTTATCTTTTGTGCATAGTATTATATGGGATTTGTGGTGCAGAGACTGTCTCTACATAGGCATTTGCAAAGAGTTGCATCATCTACAGTGTCACGTAGGTTTAGCCCTGAAGGTCAAAGGTCAACTAATTTTGTACGGTCTCTGTTTGTCCTCAGCCGGGGTGCAGGTTCCCTCCGATGTGCCGTCTGGAAACTACATTAGCACGGGCGCCCGTCGCTCCTTCTTCTGTCGCATGAAGCAGAGCCGGGCCGCGTGGAGGTCGGGGAAGAAGGTGCCTCAGCTCTCCACCTCCAAGAAGAAAGGTAGCCTTCACAGCTCCGTGAAAATAACTTTGATCTATTCTTATGTGTGTTCAGCGTTCTCTTTTAGTAGCATGCCCATAATGGTTTGAAGTCTCATGAAGTATCACATCTCATTTAATAATTAAGCTGAAACAATCTTATCAACCTTAGATAAGCTTTGATGAGTTTCTAAGCTTGAAATACTTCCTAAAAACTAATTCCTATTAATTCCTGAAATAGTTCCCTGACTTTATATGTAGAACATGTCCTGCGACATAATGCAGAAAGCCATCTGTTTCTTCCTGTATGTTTTTGCACATACAGTGATTTATATTGTCCACATAATTGTTTTAATTAGTTATACTTTCTAAAGATGCTACCTAAAAATCACATATCAATATGTGTGTATAAAGCACATTTGTTTTGAGGGCATTTGTTTCCAGTTTTCTATCCAAAACCATCTGCTTCTTCCCTACAGGACATAAGGGTTACTTGGAAAACCTCTTGTTTTTCTATTTGCAGGAAATGTGTCATTATATATCTTAAACATTATTTTCAGTATCAATGCGTATAACACATGGATGGAATGGATGAAATGCACATATGATGCCATACTATTTATTATCAGTTCTTGTGTACTTCTGTACATTCCCTTCCTCAAGGATAAGAGGAAACTCTGTAAAATACTTTGATTTCCTTTTATTTCCATCATGAACAACTGTCATCTTTGATCAAGTCTAACGAAATGTCTCGACCCCCACAGAATCCCAGCGGTACTGCACTGTGCACTGTACAGGCTACATGCGCAGCTGGTCCACCCACCAGCTCGACACAGAGAGCGAAGTGGACATGGAGAGGGAGAGCTCCCACCTCCCCTGCCTGGTGGCCATGGGCCGCGTCCACTCCGGCCCCCTCCCTCGAGAGGAGGCCAGCGAGGTCACCGTCAGGCCTACTGAGTTCGTCACCCGCTATGCCGTTGATGGCAAGTTTACCTTTGTAGACCAAAGGTAAAGTATGTTGCTCTGTTGCATTCATAGCATTTTTTGCACTTGAGTATTAAGGATTAGCATACTTAAGTTTATAATTCTAAAATACTATTCAAAACAAATATTTCACTGTTAATTAGAAGCATTAAAGTATGATAAAACATTTGGTAACATTATGAACACATTTATAAATGTTTATAAAGTATTCATAATGCATCATAGCAACTGACATACTTCTATATAACAATCTATAAATAGACGTGACTCTACTCATAAAGTGTTATGATATAGTAGTAAAAGCCTTACACAACTAGCATTATGTATTGAGTGAATATTGTAAGATTGTATTTGGTGAATAAACAGCATTTGACATAAGTCAAAGATGTAGTCAGTGTTAAGAGGTAGAAGAAACTGTAGTACGCATTCTGATAATTCTGTAAGGGCTTATACTATAACAATGTAGTGCTTTATGAGTGCCCTCAGACCTGAGGTGAACCTACTCCTCCCTCCCCATCTCATACTTCTAAGTGGGAGACCTTCTCAAACTACAATCAGGGCGCCCACTCTGACAAGGTTAATTGACCCACATGGTGACGGTGATGATATCCATTGACGTGACTGATGTGAAATGAGCGATACAAATCTGATCGCACAAATGTCACCATTCCAAACTTTTTTGTGTGTTTGCCCCCGTGCCACACTGGCATTATGCCGCCCAGTTGCCCATACCTAAATCCGCCACGATAAATAGTTATATAGAATTATGACAATCATTATGAGGCATTATGAATACTTTATAACCCTTTATGAATCTGTTGAAAATGCTTCATGGATACAGGGTTCAAGTAAAGATGTCTCAGGCATATTTGTCTGTTTGAAAGACCAACTGGCATTCCTAGCACATAACAGCTCAAGCTCAGTTCAAACTAACAGTTTTCTCATGTCTTTAATTACATGGTCTACACCCAAACAAGACTATTCATGGCTAAATGTCCGTTGGTCACTGTGTGGTTAGCATTGTCATCTACTTTTTTAATGCACAGAAACATCAAAGCAAACATTTTGTATTCTTGTCCTACTTCAGGGCCACTACTATCATAGGATATTTGCCTCAGGAACTACTGGGAACATCTTGTTATGAGTATTTCCACCAAGAGGACTTGGCACATCTGGCCGAAAGCCACAGGAAAGGTAAGAGGGATTTTTAGTTATTTAAAAAAAATTCTTTTAGTTTTTAATGGTTCTGTTCAATGTGGTGTCTTTTTCCTCTGCAGTCCTCCGCAGCAAAGAGAAGATTGAGACAAACCGCTACAAGTTCAAGACGAAACAGGGCTCCTTTGTTACACTCCAAAGCCAGTGGTTTAGTTTTATAAATCCGTGGACCAAAGAGATGGAGTTTATTGTGTCGACAAGTAAAGTTGTATCGTGAGTATCTGCTGCAGGGAACATCCTGCTGTTTGTCTTCCACATTTCCCACCCAGGTTTGGAACCATTTCAGGAGCTAAAACAGTTTGAAACGTCAAGTAGTTACTTCCCCAGAGATATTCTGGTTGGTTTTTCCATCAAACCACATTAACCATGAACATACTGAAGCCAGTGTCCCATCCAAACGAACAATTCATTGCATGGTTAGTCACCATTAAATTGATACATTTGACCAAATAGCTACTCTGCTGTACAAACTCCACTCAAATGTTTCTTAAAACTAAGAGACCAAGAGACCAAAAAGTCTCATGGAATGAATAACTTCCCTAAGATTCAGAGTTCCTGAAATTCTTCCTTAAAAAAGAAAACACCAACTGATTGCGAGTGACTGTAAGATACATATTTTCAGGGGTTGTGGTGAAAAAGGGGAGAAGGCAGTGGAGCCAAGTGATTTCAGGACAACGCAAGGTAGGATCTCTGGGCAAGATCTGATTCTTCATGTGTTTCAACTAGCCTACATATAGATGTAACCTCATCAGGATGGGCTCTTTCTGTCCTTTTGTCTTAGCCTCAGCAGAGGAAGTCAAGCACTTCTCTCCGGTTATTCCTGGAATCAGCAGTGGCTCAGGCACAATGATCTACACTGGAAGCATTGGGACCCAAATTGCCAACGAGTTGCTGGACTTCAACAGGTATTGCTCATCCTAAAATATGGTTATAGTGTCAGTCCAGTCTGGTGTAGTTAGTCAATTTAGAATTGGAAAATTATATGTCAACATAACATGCTTGCATGGACTGGTAAATGTCGCCAACACTAGTTAGTCTGAAAAGTGTTGGAAATAAACTGTAGTCTTAGTTTGCAAAGTTTTTAAAATCTCATGACGTTGGGACTCCCTGTGTGCTTACATGCCTCCACTATCTTCACACAAGCAGGATGAACTCTCCCTCAAGTGGGGCGCCTAGCCCTTTCTGTTTACTTCCAGAGAAGTCTCCAGTAGTGCCCTCACAACCCAGCGGCCCCGTGAGTATAAAGCCTCTAATGTAATGCACAACCACCTCATATCATTCCCATTCCATCTTTTCTCTAACACCATTCTCTTTTGTCATTTATTTTCTCTCTATCTCTCCTTGTCCTTTCTCCCTCTTCGTGACAGGATTCCACTAAAATATATGTCATTCAATAATCAACATTTTTTCTCTTCCTTCTCTTATTCTCTTGCAATGACCTGTACTGTCTCTTGCAATGACCTGTACGGTCTCCTTAGCTTCCGTTGCCCTTTGTGTTATACTCATTGTTTTTGTTGCCGTGGTTTTGTAGGTGCCAAACACAGAGCATGATGGCAGGCAGCCTGGGAAGTCTGGACTGGAGCCAAGCCAGGGACCCAGCGGGGCTGCCTTCCTGGGCGGCGAGGCCTCCACGAGCGCAGGTGCAGACTGCCATGTCTCATTACAGTACACATAATTGAGGAGACGGTGGGAGAGAGTGGATCTGATGGAGTGACCAGCTGTGGTCTTTTAAGAGCAATTAGATCATCCCCCGTTGTCTTTTAACTGCTTTCTTATAGTTACCTGCATGTCAAAATATTGCCTTTTTACAACTGTGTACAATTTTAGAAATTACATACTGTAAAAATGTCTTAGCGCAGTAAGTTTCATGTGTGTAATGCTAACAGCAGATTTATATTTACATTTGTTGCATTCATGCCTCAGAAGAGATTTACAAGTGTGGTACAATCCAAATCCAGCTATAGTAAGTTAAGGTGACATGCTGGGAGTAAGCGTGAAGATGCTCAATTGCTCAACCCTAAGCAGCCATGTTGCTCATCTTCCCTCTTTGAAGAGCCTTGTCTTATGCGAGTTGGTGATGTAACTCTCGGTGTGTGCCGCTGTCCCCTCTGCTCACAGGCGAGATCGCTGAGTTGGACCTGGACACAGTGGTGGGGCCCAGTGGCCTTGGCCTTAGCAGTGACGAGGCAGCCATGGCAGTGATCATGAGCATTCTGGAGACAGACACTAACCTGAGCGGAGCCATGGACTTTGACGAGTTGCAATGGACTCTGTGACAGGAAAAAAAAAACACCTTGCATCTTAAACTTCTCTTGCACCTCTCTTTCTCTTTCTCTTTCTCTCCCTCTCTTTCTCTCTCTCTCCATTCATCTACTTTTTTTCTGTTGTGAACCATGTTGGAGTTGGAGTGCAAACTGAGGACTCCAAGACATAAAAAAACGAGAGAAGTCCCTCAGACTGCAGTCTTTCCGCTCCTGTGATTCTAACATCTCACAAATGCCTTGAAACACATACTGGTGTAGGGCTGCACAGCTTCTGAAACCTGCAGCCATTCAAAAGAGTGGGTTCGCTCTTTTATTGCTGAGAAGTATTTATAAATGTTATGAATGTTGTTTCATCCTGCTAATATGCAGCTGCTTAATTATTCAAGAGTTTTCCCCCAAGATGTAATGTGCTTTCTTACTTTTAGTTAAACAAATGGGATATGGGGGGGGGGGGCAAATATGGAGAATCTGTAGACTTGAATAGTGTGACTTCTGTGTTTGTGTATGTATCGGGGTTTTTTTTGCGTTGTGGTGGCTTGTCTACAGCCCCCCCTCACAAAATGTGGCAAACTGAGGAAACTGGGGAGGTGCCATGTGTCTTTGGAGAACGTTCTGGCCAGACACTCAAGAGACACAGGAATGAATGATCTGGAGTTTCCAACAGGAGTAGGAGAGTAGCAAGTCCCTCTTTCATCGGGAGCCAGGGCCATCACTGACTGGACATAATACAGAGTCCCAGAGCATCTTGGCTAGATTGGACCATATCATCAGTCCAGTACTGTAGACAGAAAACTGAGAGGTTTCCATGGCAACGCATCATTTTTACTGAGGAACTGTAATTTATTACGTTTATTACTCTTTATTGTGATTTTCGTTTTTTTTCTGATGCTTGTACCTACGTCAAGAGGCGAGCACTACTGAGAGGAAATCCCAGTCAATCTGAGCACCGATCCTTAGCAACTGATTTGAGATCAGATGAGTAACCACGACAACGACAGAACGGAGAGACTCATCGGAGAGACTCATCAGAGAGACTGAGATTCCCTGTTTGATTGTTTATTTGTGACAGACTGTTATCTCAGACTGAAAAATATTCTGACGTCCCCCATTGCTTTCTGTAAAGACATTGTTCACCGCCTTGTATGAGTTCATTCTGTAGGAGCAGACACAGACACAACTTGAGAGTGTTTCAACTCAGACGCGCCTTGGGACCAACTACATGAGTTTGAAACGATGTTGTGCGTACTGTTCTGTGTCCAAGTGAATGAAGATTATCGGATTGAGGATATCCATACACTTGAATTCACAGACAAAAAAAAAGTTACATTGAAGGCTCTACATACCAAAAATAACTTGTCAAAGGAAATATTGTAAAAATGCTGTCAGTGCTGAGCAATCAGCTGTTCATAGTAAATCTAAATGTGAAATTTGTTAAGTGAAACATTCATCTGTGCTGCTTGCGCAAATGTTGTCCCAATGACATAAAATGAGGCCCTAGAAATGTCCTTGCCTTTGAAAAAGATGTCTTTGGCCACTCATTCTGCCATTCTGTTAATTGGTTTTACTTAATAGCCCTTGTTAGCTGAAGACATAAAAAGATCTTACTGAATGTTATTCATCTCAGTGAAACTAAAAGTCTTATGTATATACATGTACAGTAATTGTCCGCCATGAATTTGATTCAATGAGCGATTTCAAATATGATTTATCTACCATCTTCAGCAGGAGACTAACAATTGGCATTATGAGCAGGTGAGTTTGTGAAAAATGATGCTGCTGTAATATCACCAGCAATAGGAATGCAAGGCTAGTAGGCCAGTAGGCTTGATGTTACTAGCTTAGAAATAGTGAGTAGATTATTGTAATGAATAACTAATTTCTACACGGGTTAACATGAACCATAACACCATAAGCCTATGTTTCATAACAAATGCCATAACAAATGATGCCTAATGAAATAACCAAGACTAATCTCTTTTTACACGTTTAGCCACTCCATGCTATTAGTGTTGATGATACAGTATAGCATTAATGCGCCATCGTCAGGTCTGCACAATTATGAAATATTTCTGATAAGGAAGAAGTTTAAAGCCACATATAAGGTGTTCAACAACACATTAAGTAATATAATTCAAACTCAATGCATACATTACACAGAATATTTGAGCCCACTGAGCACCAAGCAGCCAAATGAGCTCCCGCTTGTGCAGCCTGGGGGAATTACCTCCAAACCATTTTGGGTTTTTTCCGTTTGCATTTCATTTCCATTTCTGATGCTGGGCATTGTGTTGTTCCACAAATACACAAATATTGCTTTGCATTCTTTTGTGAGTTCCTTTTGTTGTAAAAAATGAATGCTTGTCATTCAGACCCATGGGATCTGTTGAAGGAAAAAAAGTGAGGAGCTGTATCCTCCTGGCTGAGATTTTCACATGTGACTGAGACTGGGGTAAAACAGTGCAAAGAGTTAGGTGGCCTAATGTTACAAACACACACAGGTGAATCTCTTGTTCAGTGGCATGCCTAATGGTACCTACAGACTGTGCAATTCAACCAACCTTAAAAGTGTATTGCAAGCCTGTGACATGGATCTAATAAAGTTGGGAATGACAAGTATTTTTATGCAGACTGTACAATGATAACACCTGAATTGTGGGTTTGGTCCCAGTGTCGCATCGATCAGTGCGTAATTTCATGCTGCATTCTATTTGGTTAGTAGACGTAGGTCGTAGCGGCAGTCACGTTGTGAGATGGTCATCCTAAATTTCTGACACGGCCAAAATCTTTGGTCGCAAGACTGTAACAGCGGCCATCTTTAAACCTCCGTCACAGGGCAACATAGGACCACTGTTTTGGAGCCATGACGAAAGATATCTTCATATAAAGGTTTCTTTCATGTTGGTGATCTTTTGTCTGGGATAGTACACAATCACACCATTAGGTATGGCAGATATGGCACGTGCCCTGGGTGCCATTTGAATGGGGGGCCACTGAGAAGTCTACTAAAGTCAGACAAGCCATCCTCAAATAGTGACAAAAGAATGTTCTTCAGATGTATTTCCACACACACTCCATGTTTTGTAATTTCAGGTATTACTTGGCTCATAGGGCGTCATTAGACCTGGGCGGCCCAGGCTACAGTTCTGAATGTTTTATGAATAGCCCCAAATCTCCCAAAAATGTAGCCCCAAATCCCCATCATTTTACAAAAATAAGATCTATTAAACAATAGGGCCGGATATAGTAATCTATAATTCCAATCATGCATTAAAGCCCCCGAAAAAATTACATGAATTCATTGATCGAAGACGTGAGTACGTTTTAGCTGCCAGAATGTTTCTTTTGTTTTTTTTAATCCAGGGGGAGGATGACCCCCAGACCCCCCAACTCCCCTGCTAATGATGCTCTTCGATAATGAGTATGAGCTCTGTACGTCCTGTGCTTGCCAGCTTTCATTAGTGTTTAATGGCGATATTTAGATTGTGTATTTTTGAACTGATAAAATGGCAGTTATCTAAAAGATGGACGTCAATGTTTGGACAGGGGCCCAATTTTAGTGCTTGCCATAGGCATTATTTTCCATAGTTACAACCCTGGCGGGAGGCAGGCCAGCGGCCACCCTGGGCAGACATTTTCCACCGATACGAAGGCTCTTCTCTTACAGTGGCTCAACTTCGCCATCCAGAACGAGCTGCTGTACTGCGCGAGATCCTGCAGCTGCTGGGCCTCCCTGCCTGTGAGCCGGGGTCCTGCAACTGGTTCATGGCTCAGTGGGGATGGGCCATTTCAGGATCATGAAGACTCTCCATCGACTGCAGGCCCTCTTCTACTGGCCAGGATGAGGAGCCACCAAGGCGCTCCCACACCCCGCTGCAGCAGTATGTGGTAGGGGCACCCATGGAATGGGTAGCCATGGACGTGCTTCTTGGTGGTCATGAACTACTTCACAAAGTGGCCTGAGGCGTACGCGGTTCCGCCACCACAGCTGATCACTCGGTCAGTGAGATGTTCTGCCGTTTCTGTGCGCCTGAGGAACTACATAGCGACCAAGGGCAGAACAGCAGAGCTGCTGTGTTCGGTGAAGTCTGTCCACGGCTGGGCATTAAAAAGACTATGACTACTCCGAAGACAACAGCACTTCTCCCACAGAGTGACGGACTGGTTGAACTATTTAACCACTCGCCACGCAGTTGGCAATTCTGTCCAGACGCCGGCAGCGTGACTGGGTTCAGCATCTGCTCCTGTTCCTTTGGCTATACTGGACGTAGCCCTGAAAGGGAGCTGCTCAGCCCCTCTGCCCCTTTGCAAACCCCCTTCCACTTTATGACGTATTTTCCTGTGTACTCAAATGTCTTTCAGCATTTAAGCAGTGTGTTTGAGATCGGTATGCTGATTCATTGTTGTAGGAGGAGCTTGTCCAGGCTTGTTTCGGTGGGTAAATGTAGGTACTGAGCAGAAGATTCTGTATGTTCTTTCCCTTGATTTTTGGTGTGTGACGCTGATAAAGTACAATGTCCAAACTGCTTGTCATGTAAAGTCTGATTTACTGTGACCTTGTACAGAGCACTTTATTATGAAATATAATGTCACATGCCAAGTCAAACAATTATGATTTTATTGTTAGTCCAGTTAGTTTTCATTTTATTGTCATCAATCTGAGGGTGACGTATATCTATCATCATCTTGTTCAGTCATTTGGTAGAAATACTTAACCGCTTAATAGAAATGTCTATAAATGGCATGGCCATTTGCATTGTTACCATATTCAAACTATTTTAAAACAAAATACTTAAAACGGTAAAACTGGCTAAACAAACATAAGAAATGTTAAGACCTGTGCATTGAAAAACGGATCAATCTGAATGCAGAAAAAAGTGATTCAGTACTAAGTGAAATGTACAAGACGGAGTTCACATCAGTGCCTATGTACTTTCATATTCAGACAAAACACAGCACTTTTGACTATTCTTACATTCTTGCCCTGTTGGTTGCAGTAGTGAGAGCATTTGTCTTTCTTAAGTGATGTGATGTGATTCTTTTCACTGTTGCTTTGCTATGGAAATTAGGTTGCCTGACTGCCTTTTATAAATATCTGCACAAAAAAACAAAAAACTTCTTTTGTTGAACTCGAACTTACAGCTGTTGTAAAAGTCAGTGGGACCTGGACGATGAGGCCACACTTTACTAAACGTCGTCAAACGAGTGAAAGTCAGGTTTTGTCTACCTCAGAATGTGGAACACGTGCTACATGTTCTCTATCACAGAGTCAACTCTGGGAAGGATACTTCCCCAGATGGAAGACAGGCCAGAGGAGTGTCGTCCAGGTGCTTTGAAACTGGAGCCGCGCACGTAATGCAAATCCCTCTGAGTGGAAAAACCACACCCAGGCTCCTCTGTGCTCCTTTATTCAAGGAGGCGGAAAAATAAAAGAGCCGCACCCTTATATTTGTACTTTCAGGTATAAATGGTCTGTCAGCAGAACCAGCCAATCAGCCGCCTGCAGTGGAGGAGTCGCACCTTTGTTTTTCGCCTGTGATGAGGTCACAGAGGAATCAGACTTCCTCTCTGTCCTGCTCCGCCACCACACCCCTTAGTCACGCATGGGCAGCCCCTTCAGCGCCCGATTGTTGACAAAGTCAGATTTCCGATAGCCAGCCTACCACAGACAGACAAGAAAGAGGCCATGTGTCACTTCATATCCTCTATTGAGATTAATAGGCATGGTAAACATCAGAAGCAGGCAGATATGCACCCAGTATCTGATTCTACTGGAGATAACTGGGTGAAGTGGTATAAATGAACAGTTATTGTCCCTGATTAAGGGTCTTTAATGTACCAGTCTCACCTTTTTGTAGGCTCCACGGAGCTCAGAGTGGCTCCACATGGTCTGCAGGAGGACACAGGCTGCTTGGGCCGCTCGAGTGGGTCCAAACCTATTGAAGACATGTGCATATAGCTGGTTAAGGCAAAGCTAGGTAAAGTGACATTAAGTGACATTAGCAGTGTCAGTGATTTCTGCCAACAACACATCACAGCTGAGAAAATCTCTGATTGATAGTATGACAGCACAGTTAATTGGCCATCATAATCACCCTAACAGTCCTTGCCAAAATGTAAATATCAAAGAGTGGCCAAATTTCAACCACAGAATGTTTTTCACTTCAGAGAATCTCATATATTTGAGATTGGTGTGTGGTAGGGGAGGCCCACCCGTGGTCCTTGGAGCTGATGCTGATGATCTTGGGCAGTGCCCCGTGGTTGACGACAGCACGGATGCTCTGCGTGTCGGCCTGGCAGAGGTTAATGAAGATGTAGCACAGAGACACGGTGACATCCGCCGGGAGGTCGGCGCTTGTGTCCGAGTTGGGCAGCATGGCCACCAGCTCAGGTAGCACCTGTTTGACTGAGGGGGGGTCACATGACAGGGAGCCACGTGAGAACCGTAGGACACCGTAGACAGCCACAGACATCCACACAGATAGAACACATTTGCCACATGAGTGGGTCTCTCATTTCCTCCCCCTCACCTTCTCTGATGCGCAAGGGTAGGAGGGGTCAGACAAGGGCTAGAAGACTCACTGATTTCACTGTGGAGGTCTCTGAAGCGTGACAGGTTCCTCAGCAGGGATACGGTGGTCTTCTTGATATCTGACTCTCCCCTCTGCAGCAGCGTCTTCAGCTGGGACAGCGCCCCCTCCCTCCGCACTACGGCGTGGGACAGCGACTCTGCTATCTGCCGGCGCAATCACGAGTCACAACAGCAGCAAGTCAGCTCAGACCGAATGTAGAATTGTTTGAGACAAGTATTTGTGCCATACTGGAAATGCTTTCACACTATATATACGTCAGATTACAAAATTGCTAATTTCTTTTTTAAGTAAAAGATTCAAGGTTTCTGGTGGTGTTATTTTTATGCCTCTAGGACAGGGGTTTTAAACTGGTTTTGTCCCAGGGACCACCATTCTGACTAGAAAGTAATCCGCGGCCCACTGATGTGCCAGTGATTCCCAAAACATTTTACAGTCCCGTACCCTTCTTTTTCATGTTTGTAACCGCCACGCCCCCTCCCCCCGCACACATATTCTGCCTATAACACTTACATATGTGAAATGATCAGGGTAGATCACTAACCGCCGCCACCACGCCCCTTCCCCCCGCGCACATATTCCGCCTATAGCACTTCTAAGTGTAATTTCTTCGCTGAATATGGGTCTACATCAGTATCACAAAAACTTGTGTCGCTTTAAAGGCATATTAACAACAAGACCAGAGGGGCTAAAAGAGTAAGACAACCCTGACAGGCCTCTGGGAAGCGGTGAGGGGTTGGTCTTACCGCTCCATTCCCCGCTGTGAGGTTCTGCAGGGCACCCACGGACGCCTCCTGCGTGCAGTGGCGGTTGCTGCAAGCGATGAGTGACAGGTACATGCGTGTGGTGATGGCGCTCCAGAGCCACTCAACCCCGCTGGGATTTGACTTGTCCTCCAGCAGGGGGCAGCGCCTCTCGGGTTGCTGAAAAGGCCCCGTGAGTCACAGTTAACACCAAAACAATATCCTGAGCATCATCTGGTCAAGAATGTGCTTGAAATGTTGAAAGGAGCTTTGAGTTTTGCTAGAATGTTGAGTAGCATTTTAAGGGTCAGTCACAGCTCTACTGGGATGGTGGTGTTTACCTCTACAATCTCAACACTCCTGACCGGGAAACAGCCTGGGGTTTTAGTCTTGACCATCCCCGTCTCTCGCGTCTCTCGCGTCTCGTGAAAATCCGCAGTGTACTTCGGTGGGAGCTCAGACTCAATCTGGTAGGAGAGGTTGTGCAGAACGCACACACAGTTCTCTGTGGACTACAAGTGAAGGCGACAAGAATACCACAGTGAGTGAGTGACCAACGAGTATCCTAATTAGTGCTGAAAAAACATCCAAAAGTCCAATCACAAGTTAATGGAAAGTCTTCACATCTAAAAGCTACACAACTTCTCTTTATTTTATGAACCCATGCGTATGGCATGGTGTTGATATATGCAAATGTGTGTGTTAAGACCTTGTCGTCAGGTTTGTAATCAGCGATGGTCCCTCGTGTGTAGTAGACGAGAGCATCGATGAGCCCAGTGTCCTCTCGCATGGCTTTACGGCCATCAGGGCCTGTTGAGCTGAGGTTGCTGAGGATGATAGAATCACACAAAACCAGGCATTTTGCCCTAATTAGTAATAATGATAATAACGATTATTAATTCCTGGGTCATCAGGAGAAATAAAAGCAAATAATATCACTCCTCAGAGTGAAACCTCAAAATGTTTTACAGTATTTTATTTCCACACTACTACACTACACTGCTTACTGCATCAACCTACCAACATCAAACTCAAGTTAGGGAAAGAGATGCAGCAGTTCCAACGGAACTTGGTGGGTGGCCACTGAACTGAAATTCTGTGTTACCGATGATTTAGAGGTCCAACACATGCAGGAATCAACTTCATCATCAGATACAGAGGGCAGAGGGCAGAATAACACTAGGGGCCGTCATCTTCATCATCAGATACAGAGGGCAGAGTAACACTAGGGGCCGTCATCTTCATCATCAGATACAGAGGGCAGAGTAACACTAGGAGCCGTCATCTTCATCATCAGATACAGAGGGCAGAGTAACACTAGGAGCCGTCATCTTCATCATCAGATACAGAGGGCAGAGTAACACTAGGGGCCGTCATCTTCATCATCAGATACAGAGGGCAGAGTAGCACTAGGGGCCGTCATCTTCATCATCAGATACAGAGGGCAGAGTAACACTAGGTGCCTGCATGCTGGGTGTGTGTTAGGAGGGGAGCCATACCACTTAACACATTCTGGCTTGCTGACTTCATTGCTCCTGTGAGAAGTCTGAAATGGATCTCTTGATTTCTTTAACCAACTTTGGGGCGGAATACAGCCTAAAGACGACATGACATCATTACACAACGCATTACGTATATTCAGTTATTGATGACTGTTCTTAACTCCAATAGGCAACAAATAACACTGACCAATCACATATATGGACAAGATCATACATTCTCCTCCTAGTCTGAGCAGGATAATAATTATTTGTACAATGGACAAATGTTGCTATAAATCCCCACTCTAACAAGGTTGTTGAACAAAGATATGACCTCATTCTGAGTCTGGACATAGCCACGATGAAACCAGCCTTTTGAGTTGTCCTACCAGATGAGGACACTATCGTCACTCTCTGCATTGCTTAAATTCCCTCAGCCTACTTACTCAGCACTCGCTGCCTGACCTTCAGTGTCTGCAGGCCTCCGGTGTTTTCTCCAATGTTTTTTTCAGCTGCATGATCCAGCTGAAGGCCCTAGCAGCAACTCCTACATCTGCGTATTCCAGCAGGAAACCTTTGCTGCAACTCGACAATTCCTTAAGGTCCGATAGACATTCTCCCGAGGCCCATATGGTTCTGTCAACCTGCTGCAAGACCAGACCAATAACTGCACTACTGGGGCACAGCCAGTCATACTGATTTGTTGTCGTCTAAGGATGGATATAGGCCACAGGGGACCCAATGATGATCCTCTGCCTAAACCACAGGAAACTTAAATAGGCCCTAATGATTCCCCCTCGCACAGACTTCTGGCAGTGTAATACAACCTTAGCAGCTTGCCTTTATTTTTCATTTTTCATCTTCATTTAAACCACAGTTAGGGTTAATTGGTGTTATTATTCTTGTATGACTCCTTGTAGAAATAGAGCATATTGCCTGTCAACCATGATACATCTGACTATTCAAAATCGATTTTCTATTCATTGCTACTGAGGACATGGTGGAGGCTTAGGAGCGCAGCCTGAAGCTTCACGGACAGTGAAAGATGAAGTTGGGATGAAGTTGGGACAGTGTCATCATCATTTACGCAAAGCTACGTTTTCACCAACCCACGCCGTAACGCAAGGATTGTGTTTTCAAAGGTCCAAAATACCATTGTCGTGTGAATGCAGGGCCAAAATGCAAAAAAAAATCTCAATTTTTGCAAAAAACAAAACACACTATGGAAGCTTATGATGTGACTTCAAAATCCATCACAGTGCACTTAGAAATGCCATCACTAAGAAGTGGTACGAGCAGGGAATTCAAAAATTCCGGAACCTTTACGAGAATGATACATTTATGACCTTTGAACAGTTAAGTAGAACCTTCCACCTCCCGCCCAGCTGCTAATTTTTACAAGTATCTACAGGTCAGACACTATAAGTACACTTGGGAACAGCACCCCCACTAGTACCCTCAGCTACACCTGGCACTAAAAAGTGCCCAAAATCCACAGGATGTGATGAATAGGGTCAAGGGTCAGTTCTTGGGATAAAAGCCCCTCTGGCTTCAACGTCCCAAAATGACTGACCTCCCTGTGAATGCTAATAAGGTATGGTCAAATCATTGTGATTGGCTAATAGAGAATGATGGAACTGCAAAATAGCCATTCTACTGTTATTTTGTATCATTTGTATCCGTAACATATATTATATATCTTTCTGTAATTTATCAATATTTTAAAAGAAAAATAAATACTTTAAAATAAGGATATCACAGGTGTTGCAGGTCTTTGTGCTATTTTAAAGAAGATCAAGGTGAAAGCTCCTCATTGTAAAAGGGATCTGAAAAGAAGGCAAAGGACAGTCCTATAGTCATACAAGGCAACAGAAAAGCACTGATAGTTTTCCATTTCAATCCTAAACCATGAGGGACTGTGTGAACAAACAGAAGGACAGAACCCTATTAATGATTAAATCAGCTGCGGCTAACACAGTCTGAATACTAAGCAGCTTCTACACAATTGCCCTTTAGGTAAATAAACGAGTGAGTGTCTAAAAATATTGGCTTCTAAAGCCTCCGAAATCGATCTGGGGAAGTAAATTATTCAGGTCTTGGCAGTGTTGCTAGGACAACAGGTCTTGTTACAAGGCAGGTTTTGTTTGGGGCTGGGATAGACTAGGCCAAGTGCCAGATCTGCGCTCAGGACAACTCTCGCTGTTTGATCAGCTTTGGTTGGGTGTGTCTCATTTCACGGGGCTGGGAGGTAAGTCTGCTGGTGCCGCTTACTGCAATGTCATAAACATTGGTGGTTTACACATTGACGGTTTACACACTGACGGTTTATCCTGAGGCTTCAGTCTTCTTTCAGTGTGCTCCTAAGATCATTGCTTTGTAAAACGACACGCGCTCAAAGGAGTCTCAAACATAGCATTTGTATCAACAGTTTAAAAAGCAGACCGAGGGGAAACTCCCTACACACCCCAACACGCATCATTTGAACTCACATACACCAAATTTGAATAGGTAGGCATTGATCAAAGAAATCTACAAGTAAAGTTTTTTCATCTGTCAAAATTAACCAAATATTACTTGAAATTTCAGAAAATGATTCCGCTACCCAGAAATGTAATACAGTGGGTCTTCTGCGCAAAACTTTGATTAGGACCCTTGTACAATCAGCTTAGAAAGTGGTGTTCCTCAAATGCCTATTCAGAAGCCTTGAGAGACTCTGCCCTCTTACTCGACCTCGTGATAAATATCGCACAGTGATGAAACATTGCGAGAGAGGGTGGGACCCACAGATAAACAAGATGACACACACAAAGACAACTCATATCCAAATATAAAATGCCTGTCAAACAGCACCTGACATGACACACAGACACAACTCGTCTCCAAACATTAAATGCATGTCAAGTGACTGCAAAAGGGATTGAAGATGTCAAACTGGCCAATCTGATCTGATACTTTATATAAAACAGAATGAAATAAACTGGTTTGCACAGAAGATGGCAAAACTGGGCAGCACATTTATATGGATTCAGTTACATATTCTACCACCGATAAATGGTAATCCTCTCTAGGTCTGTCCTACCGTAAGCAGCCTGTTGCATTGTAGAAGACCTCTGTGTCAGCCAGCAGGCTATCTTTGGGGTTTTCTCCCTCGTTAATGCCAGAACACGGCACAAGCACGGAGTCTGTGAGGGTCTTCAGGGACTCTCGTAGAAGATACTCCTTCAGCTGGTCATGGGAGGACAGGTTCCACAGCAGTCCTGGTAAGACACAGACAAGTCAATAATTAACGGTTTATTGCTAAGGATACAGTTTGATGAGACCTTAGAACGCAATAGAAGACAACACAAACAAACTCAGGAAAAATCTATTTGGTAGCCCTTGAAGCAGCTATGGTAGAATTCTGTCAGGCAGGCCAAATATTTTTTTTATGAAATTGAATGTAAAGTAATGTCAACTGACAATACATATTTTCCAGATGAATGAAATTGAGTGTTCTCCTCTGATTCCGATTTGGAACCGAAGGCTGGAGGCACCATTTCAACCCCCAAAATGGCTCTTGACAAGACTCATCACCAAGGTTACTCTACACACCAACACGGCTCACCTGTGAGTTGCCTTCGGGTCTCGATGTCTCTGCTTCTTTTGAGCAGGCGCAGGATGGCAGGGACACCCTCACTGTCCCTCACCTCCATCTTGTTCTGGTTGCTCTCGAAGACGATGTTGCGCAGGGCCCCAGAGGCTGCTTGCTGAAGCTCCTCACTGTCACTTTGCAGAAGGGCGATCAACTTTTGGATGCCATGCAAGTAAAAGACCTACAGAGAAGACCAGGTTTTTTACTTTACTTCATATCCGTATTACATAATTGCAGTTTCCTTTTATCATGGGATAACCTCACAAAAACCTATACTGTTTATTATGTAGTGATAGGAGTGTATCTCATAGACTGCCAGCATGCCTCCACACCACTGGGACTATTTTGCTGGTTTACCATTCTCTTAGCATCAGCGCTGTTGAAACACTGATGCTGCAGGAAGCTGGCGGCAGACACCTGCAGGTCCACGTCGTTCTGTGTCAGAAGGCGGACCGCTTTCTCCACGGTCATCACGGTGCCCTGCCCCTCAGCTGTCCTGGAGGCATGACATACGAGACATGAGAAATAACCCGACACTTCCTGCCTCTTTAACACTTTAACACATTACACGAGTGGTTGATCATTAGTGAAACCATGTTATCTGTGTAAGCACAGCGCTTACCTTTCAGTGACTGCTGTCTGCTGAGCCTGTAGTCCAACTGCCTCCTTCCTCACACCTGCATCTACCTCCATGCTGACCACTGAGGGTGGGTAGGACCTCCGCTTCAGCGTCTCTCTGTCCTTCCTCACCTGTCTCAGCCAGCCCAGGCTCCCCGAGTTCTGGCCGCCCCAACCAGACTGTCCTCCTCCCTGCCTTTGTGACCCGTACGAACCCATTGCGACCCGTTGGGCCTCTGAGGTCTGATAGGGAGTGCTGTGCAGGAGGACATCTTCACGCAGCACCCCGGGCCTGGGCTGGGAGACGGGTTGGTTGGCGGGTCGGTTCACGGCGCCGTGCAGGGAGTTGTACCAGGGGGTGCCGTGGACGACCTCCGAGCGGGCGTAGCGGTGGGAGGACTGGGCCAGTGTGCGAGGGCTCTGTTCCGTCAGAGACGGGCGTGCTGTGGGGATGGTGAAGGAGCCGTGGGCCCAGCTGGAGCTCCGACTGTGCCGCTGGGTTCTGAGGCCCAGACGGGCCCGGGGCGGCTCAGGGCTGGCGTCTGGAGACACCTCCACCCGCAGCAGAGGACTCTTAAGGCCTGCCTTCCAGCTGAAGCTGTTGCCTCCATCATAAGTGACCATTCGGCCCTGAGACGAGTGGTTATGCTGTAAAAGTGGAAGACTGTGTTATGAATGTGGTTCAGCACCCTTCCTTGTCACATCTCACTCCAACACTATGGCGGCTGTGTTAATCTCCACACTTCACACATAATGCGTATTATCATTAACATCACTATGCTGAATTAATTCCAAACTGAATTAATTCCACATATGATAGTAATTTCATATACGACCCTTTTATTCAACTCGACAGACATTCAGAACTACATGTGACTTATAAACCACAAGAAGATCATCATACAGAACACAGAAAGAAATGGTCATACTGTAGCAGCTAAACACACAACAGATATGAGATTTAATTACAGGAAATACCTCTGTACTGAGAAAAGCACTGGCAATGTCAGTTTATTCAAATGACGCTAATCTGTAATTTATCTTACACTCTGAATCATTTTTTCTTTTATTGCGAGGATTTTTCTCACAGAGTTATGAAAGCATACAACTATCGCTTTTGTGATGCCCCAAGCTGCGTTTGGGTTCCACTTGGTTTAATCGTGGGTGAATTCCCTTACCAGGGCTATACAGGGCAGACTTTAGGACCCTGGGGAGGTGTTCTGGGGACTAGGTAGGTTGGGCTTTCCCTAATTGAAAGCTCACCTGCAGATTGTTTGACTAGTGGCTGATCAGTGCCAATCTAGTCAAACAAAAGGGTTTAAAGAGTCAGTAAGAAGGACTGACGAGAGAGCGAGAGAGAGAGACAGAGGGGAAGGTGCCGGTTGCACTGGGTGCAAGCCGGAGGGTTTACCCCATTTTCTGTTTGTTTAAATACCTTTGTTGTAAGTTTGAAGCCTTAATAAAGAACGTGCTTTTGGATAATTCCCTTGTTGCGTCCTTCTGAGAGCTGGGCTGCGACACTTTGTCCCCTGCTTTTCTTTTCAGAACCTTTCTTTTACTAGTCTCCATGTATTGGATTTCTATTAGTCCTTCTCCATTTGCATACACAAATGAACACAAAACAGTCAGACAAGGCATGTGATGACGAAGGGAATGACGAAGAGTGGGACTGACATTTCCGTAGTGGAAAGCAGATGTGAAACTAACAGGCACACTGACATGGAAAGGATTTGTCAAGAGGAAGGCCAAGGGGTTGCGCTACAAACACCACTTTTATATTACAGGCCAACAACCTTGCATTCCTCACATGCTTTCCCTCCAGGCACAGAGGCTCTGGGACAGGGCTATGTTTAACCTTTAACTGGCCATTTACTGACATGCATTATAAAAACATGAATATATATACAATACATGCAGCATAAGCCTAAAGCTTTTTATGTTTTTTTTTTACAAAGGGAAACTGTTGATACTTCAATAAATAATGAATCAATGTCCAATCAGTGACCAACTTGCATAGGCAAGGTTTTTGCGTGGTGGAACTACCATGGGTCAAATCTAGATGCCCAAAGTTTAAGCCTACTTGATGGACGGCACACAACATCATTCTTTTTATATTACGTTCAAATAGAAAGTGTTTGCTCTGTTCGGGGCCAACGTTCGCATTTTTCTGGGTCAGTGGACATGATGTAGCATGTGTGATTGTACGTTTTTATGGGGCAATAAGTGTGCATGGCTACTAATCACGTCAGAACGTCCGAAAAATGAACAAAAAATTCCTCTCGTCTTTCCCACTACACATGGATTACCCACTTTAAGGTCTGCTAAACATCAGGAGAGGCATTGCTGTGAGATTTGACCATCAACAGCACTAATCCCACTAGCCTGTTAACTAGATGGAGGTGATGGTTTAGATTTTTTGGGCACTGGGAATTACTAGGAATTTGTTGCCCTTCATACCTCTCACTTAGGACGTTTTTTTTAAACAAGCAATTTTACCTTTGCTTATTTATTGATTAAATACTATTAAATATCCATCATAGTATCATAACCACCTTCTTTGGGTGTGTTGCCGCCAGGCCATATTATTTGTACACATCATTTCATGTCATCATCATTACCAGTAATTAACCGTTCAGTACCTTTCAGTCAGACCAAATGAGACTGCTAAATTAGCTTTTGTTTCATGAGTATCCACATGATGTATGAAATCACAAGCTGCCCCTAAGTTTTCTATGATTGAAAAGGGTAAAAATAGCACTAAAGCATTGCTGTAGACTGCCCATCATTCGTGATTCAATTCTGATCCAATATTGCAATTACACTTCTCTGTTCGCTCGACTCAGTCTGCCACCGTATTGCTGGGGTTTAGGTGGCACGGCTGAAGCTCGGCTAGTCCAACACAAAAAGGATTTAGCATATCTCAAGAATTTACCCTCTCTGCACTGGCAGTGTTGTAGAACTGATTGTATAAGCCTACAATCCCTTTAAGGCGGCACACAGCCTTGCTTCTGACTGTAATTAAGCCTGGTTTTAGAAGTTGACTCAAAGAGCCCTGGCTGAGTCTGGATTCAGATGAAAAGGAGACATATGACTTTAGATGTTCACTATGTGTCCTTACTTGTAAGTCTCAGTGTTAAACATAGTTTTCAAAGATTCACAATCCAGATTCATTGACAGGATTTTTCCTGCATGTTCGCCAGTGTCAATGAATAGCTGAATACCCTTTATAAATTATATATGAATATTCTTGTAGCTTTAACTTATGCGTTGGTGTTTATCTTATCGCTTCTTTGTAACACTGATATTTCAGTGGTAGGCTACTGTTTTCATTTGTCCACTTCATCTTGTTGTTGTACATCGTTTTGTATTCAATTTTAATCTCACTGGTGTTGTTTGAAATTTCATGCATTTCAAGCACTACACAGACACTGTCATTACAGTAGCAATAGCCATCCCTCTGGAAGAAATTCTCACACCTCAAATACCTATCACTGTTCACGCACTTATACAGAACACCCATGTCTGCCATATGATGGACATGAGACTATTTTCTGATATCGTAAGTATCTGGTGCAGAATATAACACTGGTGTGTTAATTCAGCAAGATGGTTGAAGTGACTCAAGTTAATGAGAATGTGTCACATATTCAAATAACAGGTCCAAGATACAGTTGTCCAATCTTTCATCCGTATTAGTGAGTGAGTTCCAATTTGAGTTAATTACATAATTGCTGTTGCAGTGTTGAGCCACTTAATATAGAAATATGTTAATGCGATGTGCCTGACTTACATTCAGGTGAAGGGAGAGTCCATTAGTCATCCCATAGCTGCTTGATAAGCTTTTGCTGCTGGACACTTGAGGGCTGCCTGAGAGGTGATAAATATGTAAACAGTCTACACACACCAAGTCTAATTACCTGGTTTCTTGGCCAATTTATTCATCACAGAAACACATTTGAAAAGGGTTCAGATATATGATACTGTATTTGTTAACCAAAAATCAATCTGAAATTTTAGACACGACGTGTCGAAACAATTAAAGTGCTTCTCTGACTAAACCTGTCAAGCAGGGAAACACAAGTTTCCTTTTAAATATGAGTCATTGTCCTTTGTCCTCTTTATGACTGTATGAAACTTTACAGGAATGAGTAAGTATAATAGTCATAACCTACTATAGGTCGATATCCTTCCTTTGCGAGCGAGGGTATGTTGCACTTGCTGCTGAACTCGGAGACTCCGTTCAGTGAACAAATTCTTGGATATCGTAATTCTTTCTTCTGTAGGCACAGCCAAGCTTGTATCATTAGCTTCTAGAGACAGCAACGTTTCCTGTACGGGTAACACGGACTTTATAAAATGCGGTTCCAATGCCATTTCACCCTCTTTCAAAGTTCAAACGCTATTCCTCCGACGTTTACGAAAAACAAGGAGGAGAGAGACAGGTGCTCCTAGATTGAGGCACTGCTGGTTCATCTACTTAGTTCCCTTTCTCAGGTGACTTCACCGCCTTGCCAAAGTTGTTACGAGGGGCGTGGTCTGAATAACCTAGAGGCATACGATATCCCTATTTAGATGCACAGTGACCGTGTTCATAAACATTTTTGTTGGTTGAATTGATTACCGTGGCAGTATTCCTGTAGGCTATGTTCATAATGCATGTTCACTCGAATCGTGGTTCACTCCCAGAGCTTGGCAAATAAAGGTCGACGCAATGAGTGAGCAACAAAACAGAAGTTTTAGTTAGTTAAGAATGTAAGCTACAAAGCAGTCAGTCAGTTAATCATGGCTGACGGCAAAGGGTGAATAAAGGGGTAATGAAGTGTTAGAAGCAACAAAAAAACGCCCCTGAGCAGCATAACTCAGGCCTACACCCCAAACAAAACACAAGTGAAAATGGGGTACAAGTAATAACCAACGTGAGGAAGAATCCAATCCCTGGCTGTCTGAAGTAGCAGGGCGCAGGTGAATTCAGAGACTCCAGCCTCACCAACTGGCCAGCGCATGGTACAGGGGTAAATTAAGGGAAATGCCATAAAACAAAGGAATAAATATTTATTCTGTATAATGAATGGTGTTCTAGTGCAATCATGTGTCAAAGTCCTTTCAGATAATTCGGAAATCAAAATCGTAATGAAGTAATGGTGCCATTACATAATACATTATACCAGTATCAGTAATTTTCCCACGGTTTGCTTATTATTTTAACTGATAGGGTGTGACTACACTAAGTGATGGTGAAATTACACAGTCCTTTCTTCAACACTGCAAGATAGGGCATTTAGCATTTCTCTGTGTGCCCTTCTAGGTTTGTTATGGTTCACTTGTTATTTAACCTGATAGGGTGTGACTACACTTAACTGTTCTGTTATGGGCAGTCTAATGATACGTACTTAAAAGCATTTTCAAGGTTTACACGATTATTTGCAGAGTGTAAATGATTACATTTAGTCATTTAGCAGACGCTTTTATCCAAAGCGACGTACAAAGGAGAAAACAATCAAGCTACGAGCAACAGAGACCTAGTGTAACAATAAATACTACTTTACATAATAAATACTACTTTAAATTATTCTTAACCAGCCTTCACATAATGCAAAATGTTCACCTGACCAACTGACAAATATTGTGCCCTTGTCACTATGAAGCCCACTCAGCTGAGGGTTCTTTACTGTGACACTTATTAAAGTATTACCTAGGGCTGAAAAAGGAGTTAGCATAAAGGATACAAAGTACATGTCTAGAGGCCAATAATACTAATTATAATAATAATCCATTTTATTTAATGGTGCCTTTCATGGAACTCAAGGTCTTAGATCAGTAATAAAATATAGAATAAGCAACAAAGCACCCAGTAAAACATCAGCACAAAACAGTGAGACATGCCATACACAACAGAGCAGAGCTCAGCAATGAGTTCAAATCAGTGTGAAGTGAAACAAGATGCAGGTGATGCAGTTAAAGTGACAAAGCTAGTTTAAAAAGATGGGTTTTAAGAGCAGCTTTGAAGTCTGTGGTGGAGTTAGGCTAGAAAATGACAAAAGCTGTCGTTTTTTCTACACTTTTACCAACTTGGGAAAACAGAGATGTTGGTAAAAGTGTACAGGAGCATACTATTTGTGGAGTCGGTGCACAGCTGTCTTTCTCAAGGACTGAAGGACTGGGCTTGATATATGTCTGTGCCACTCCTTTGAAATTCCACAGCACCTCACAGAAATTTCAGAGGAAGGCTATAGCCCTCAAGTTCCATGACTTGGCGAACACAACCATGGAGTCATTACCAACCTTTACAACAGAGGTGTGTGCCTGGATTCGTGTTGGTTTAGTTTCTCAGGGTTGTTTGTGTGCTGAGCTTCTTATTTCACACAGATAACAGAAGATAAGACAGGATTGGTTAAATACTGTACGTACTGTACATAATTTATACATAATGCTGATGAAGAAGCACTGATTAAATCGAAAACTCAACTGGTGAATGTGAATAGTAAGAAGTGGGTATTTTGAAAACACTTTTTCATCTCTTTGCCTGTATGGAGAACTTAAAGCATGTATGCTCCCATGTTTTAATGCACTTCCTGTTGACCATGATCTTACTAATGCTCTCATTTTTTAACGAACATATAAGAACAGATTACTCTCACTGACTCATGTTGATTGTAAGCAAATCACACTCACCCTTGAACTTCACCTGTCTCAGCCGGCTCAGTTTTCTACTGACATCTACTGTTGTAAAAGTGAAATAACAACTAGGTTTTCCAAGGCAACAGCCAAAACTCAATTGTGGTTGAAAGCTGTCTATATATTGTGCACATAAGAAAAACAGCAGCTAATTCCAAATGAATGAACACTAACAAACTAGAAAATGCATTTCCTGAAGGAAATACCAGTGCATGAAATGCAAAAGTTAAGAAAGGAAGAAGAAAAGAAAGAAGAGTGAAGAAGCAAAGAAGAAAGGAAAGAAGAGTAAAAGAAGGAAAGAAGAGTGGAAGAAAGTAAAGAAGAGTGGAAGAAGGAAGGAAGAGTGGAAGAAGGAAAGAAGAAAAGAAAGACGAGTGAAAGAAAGGAAAGAAGAGTGGAAGAAGGAAATAAGAAAAGAAAGAAGAGTGAAAGAAGGAAAGAAGAAAGGAAGAAGAGTGAAAGAAGGAAAAAAGATTTGAAGAAGGAAAGAAGAGTGGAAGAAGGAAAGAAGAATAGAAAGAAGAGTGAAGAAAGGAAAGAAGAGTAGAAGAAGGAAAGAAGAAAAGAAGAAGAGTGAAAGAAGGAAAAAAGATTGGAAGAAGGAAAGAAGAGTGGAAGAAGGAAAGAAGAAAGAAAAGAAGAGTGGAAGAAGGAAAGAAGAAAGGAAAGAGAAAACAAATTAGAGTATGGAAGGTGTCTCTTAATATCCCTAGTTATACAGTTGAATGGAGAGGGACAGAGAGAAGAGGAGCCTTGGAACCTTGGCGCAGGTGTCAGTGAAGCACAGGTGCAAGCCAATTTAACGACCCTATTATGATGTCATAATGGCCCAATGTAAGTCAATGGGAAAATTTGTATTCGTTTTTCTTTAATATCTTAAAAACTATAAAGTTCAGAAAAATGAAAAATATATAGCATAAGTGTCGTTTACAAGACCTACGCGACAAAGTTTGAACGAAGTTTCTACGTTAAGCGGTTCGAGCTGAATAAATCGCAGAAGTCGGTACAAAGAATAAGAAGAAGAAGTATAAGAAACAAAGGAATAACAATACAGGGCATTTCATGCACTGTAATTAAGTGAGTGGTTTTGATATTTTGAAGCATGTCTGCTTTCAGAAATGTTGACTTCCCTAAATCGTCAGTGTCCTAACAGTTGTTAAATGAGAGACCACAAAAGTTACTCTCCTCCTTTTAAGATAGTTTTTTAAAAAACTGAACCAGTGAGTAGATATAAAGCTTTTAGGCCTGGTTTCGTCCCAACCCCTTGTCCCTTGCCAAATAAAGTCTACCTTCCTTTACTTGCACGGAAGCTCTGCCAGACTGATGGGCATCCCAAAACAGTGGTGAAGTGGATAATATAATCTAATAATAAACGTGCATCAAGGCACCTACAATACCGCACTACATAGAAGTGCTACGCATGTTTCAGGATAAGGATGGATTTGAAGTTATTCTGTTGTAAACGTTTCAAAAGTTGGTTATCAGCCAACGATTCTGCCTCTGTCTGGAAAGGGCTTAGGTTGATTATCAATTGTAAGCCTAGAGCCCCCCACTCCACAAACGACTCACGCCTGGCCAACAACTTGAATGAGTTTTACTGTCGCTTTGATGGACAATGGAACAGTCCTGACACCATCCCCCGTAACACCCTCCACAGTGACGACTCTCTCCATCCTGGAGAGGGACGTCAACAGGCTATTCAAGATACAGAACCCCCGCAAAGCAGCCGGGCCAGACTCTGTCTCTCCAACAATCCTGAAGCACTGTGCTGATCAGCTGTCTCCGGTGTTCACAGACATTTTTAACACCTCACTGTAGACATGCCACGTACCAGCCTGCTTCAAGACCTCCACCATCATCCCTGTCCCCAAAAAAGCTAAGATCACTGGACTCAATGATTACAGACCCATCGCCCTGACCTCTGTAGTGATGAAGGCATTTGAGCGCCTTGTGCTGCTTCACCTCAAAGCCATCACTGACCCTCTCCTGGACCCCCTGCAGTTTGCCTACAGATGCAGTAAACATGGCCCTTCACTTCATTCTCCAGCACCTGGACTCCGCAGGAACCTACGCCAGGATCCTGTTTGTGGACTTCAGCTCTGCCTTTAATACCATCATTCCTGCTCTGCTACAGGACACGCTCTCCCAGCTGAGTGTGCCTGACTCCACCTGCAGGTGGATCACAGACTTCCTGTCTGACAGGAGGCAACACGTGAGGCTGGGGAAGTATGTCTCTGATTCCAGAACCATAAGCACCGGCTCCCCTAAAGGCTGCGTTCTTTCCCCTCTACTCTTCTCCCTGTATACAAACAGCTGCACCTCCAGTCACCAGTCCGTCAAACTCCTCAAGTTCGCGGATGACACCACCCTCATTGGGCTTATCTCTGGTGGGGATGAGTCCGCTTACAGGTGGGAGATTGACCATCTGGTGACCTGGTGTGGTCAGAACAACCTGGAGCTAAATGCTCTGAAAACAGTGGAGATGGTTGTAGACTTTAGAAAGAACCCAGCCCCACCCACCCCCATCACCCTGAGAGACTCCCCAGTCGACACTGCGGAGTCCTTTCCGCTTTCTGGGCACCATCATCTCCCAGGACCTCAAGTGGGAGCTGAACATCAGCTCCCTCACCAAAAGAGCTCAACAGAGGATGTACTTCCTGCGGCAGCTAAAGAAGTTCAACCTGCCAAAGGCAATGATGGTGCACTTCTACACCTGCATCATCGAGTCCATCCTCACCTCCTCCATCACCGTCTGGTACGCTGCTGCCACTGCCAATGACAAAGGCAGACTGCAGCGTATCATCCGTTCTGCCGAGAAGGTGATTGGCTGCAATCTTCCATCTCTTCAGGACCTGTTTGCCTCTAGGACCCTGAGGCGGGCAGGTAAGATTGTGGCCGATCCCTCCCACCCGGGTCACAAACTCTTTGAGGTTCTTCCCTCCGGCAGGAGGATGCGGTCCATCAGGACCAAAACCTCACGCCACAAAACCAGCTTCTTCCCAGCTGCAGTTGGCCTTATTAACAAGGCCCGGGACCCCCACCTGACCTGGACTCTTATCCCACCCCCACACCCTAAGTCTATGTTACATTAACACACATTACATCGCACATTGCTCATTCACATTGCACTCCTGTTTTGCTTTTGCACTCTACTTTCCACTTTACTTTTTTTATATTCATTGTTTATATATTTGTATCGTATATATTGTGTTTTTTTGGTTCTTAGGTGTAGTACTTTTCTTATGTGTAGTACTTATTTGTGATTTTATGTTATGTGTAGTACTTATTGTGTTTCTATGTTTTTATGTTTTATGTTTACTGTATGCACCTTCACACCAGAAAAAATTCCAAGTAGGTGTAAACCTACTTGGCAATAAATCCCATTCTGATTCTGATTCTGTGTGAGTTTATGAATCATGAACATGCATGTCAATGGTACAGCACAGATGGTGAGCAGTGCAGTTATGCTTAGCATGGAAAACAACACTGCATGAGACCATGCTACAAGTCTCATTGTCTCAATGACAGCAACTTCATGCTTCTAAGAATGTCTCACAGGTTCTGCATATATACTGTATATATATATATATTCTTGTCTTAACTAAGCGTGCCCTCCAAAAGTCCCGATTATGAGTTCATATGTCGTAAAAACTATTGTGAAAACTAGTGGAGATGAAAAATAAGACTTAATTTTCCTTAATGTTTCAGAGGATAATGTTAATTTACAGGTAATGCATGATAACCTAAAAGTCTTCCATGGCAAAAGCATAACAGGTTATGGAGCTAAAGGTTTATTTATCCTCCTCCAGCTTCTTAACCCACTCAGTGACGTTCTTAACAGGTCATCTCCACACCCAGAGTAAAGAGCCTGAATCCCTCTCCCGACCTTGTGATGCAGCTCTCTCTTATATATGAAAGCAATCGAGGGGAAGAGTATTGGTGAGTACCCTGGCACTAAGTAAAGTAAAGTATTTAAGTAACTGCTCAAGTGGTAGGCTATGTGTGTTCCCCTCATTGCAGGGCTCAATATCAAACTAGGTTTGTGGTGATATAGTAGGTTACAAATACAAGCAGAACTAGTTTAGGGGTCACAAATGTCTCCGTCCTGTTTCTGTTTTGATGTTTGAAGATAGGCCAGTTTGACCTCCATTTGACCTCTTTAGCTTATCTTTCAAAGGCCTCTGTGCTAGTAGCGGTTCTTTCTGGAATAAAGCAGGATTACATGGCATGTACATGAACCCCTAAGGAACCCACCATGCCTGTTTTTTTCTTGAGTGTGAACTGAAGGTTTTCAATGAACGGGCTCTCAAGAAATAACCAATGCTTTTAACTGTGAAACAAAACATCATAAATGTAAATAACACATCAAATCTAGCTATTACTGCAAGCCACAGTTGAACAAAAGTGGAAGAGATCAAAAAAGCGTAGGTAATATGGTTCAAGGACAATGAGGATCAGAATATAGCTAACAGAAATCCAGGGGGTTTTAATCAGTGGCCTAGCCTAGGCTTACCTCTGTGACACATAGTCTAATACTTAGTCTTGTATTAAATCCAATACTTAGAGAGATACAACTTGTCATATAAGTTATCATGCTTCTACCTAGTTGTCCCAAGTGTGAGACAAACATATACGTGGTAGCTAATTTGCTTCACCCTATTCATTGCATATCAAGAGAACTATGTGTTTGAAGCAGAGCTACATCAGCACAAAAAGAAGAGAAAAGCTACATGTTTGGGGGTATGCCAAATTTGAACTGAACCCTATAGGCTACAGAAACACAGAAAAATAGGGTTCTTAAAGAACATAGGGTTCTTAAAGAATGCATATCTATCTGAGTGTGGCTTTATTACTGTTAGCCATCGTTGGGCCTGTGAATGTCCACAATAGGTAAGCCGCTTAGATGGCCTGTAAGATCTATGATGTATTGTGGGTCAGTGCAGTTAACTAATGACCAAATGGATAAAGTGTGCAAGACTGACATATACTTTACTTTGGCTTATTTGAGAAAAGAAATGGGACATATCTCTGTAACTTCACTAGGCTTACGGAACTAGTCAGAGTTATGTGCACTTCAACGGTAATGGGCATTGTGTAATACTGTATACTAATACACTGTCTGTATGACCCACATTGTACAACATAAAAATGCACTTGAAAGCATTATTTAAATAATCAACTGCTCCAAAGTTTTATTAATGGCACCAATATTAGATAGGAAACAATACAATTTAGCAATGTAAATATTGCATATCACAACGCATAAGGGGAGTCTACGAGAACTAAGAGAAGTAAAAAAAAAAACCACATGATCAGGTTTTCCAGTCTTCTCGCATTCTCACTTTAACTGAAATTAACTGAATTTAATTAATGTAGGTGCAGGTGCTTTTAAAGAATAGACCATTCTTTAGGACACAAAATTGTAAAAAAAAAAAAAAATCTGTAACCTATAAACTACATTTGAGATAATATGTACAAAATGTCAACCATTAATGCATTTCAGACTGTGACAGTTCATTGGTAGTTTCATACACTAATGCTGTTGGGGTCTACTCCAGATTACACTCTTACTTTAGTGAGGAAAATAGGATTAGAAGGACCACTCGTAAACAAATCAAAACATCAGTGAAACTCTTTAAGAACAGGTTATAACAGCTTACCATAGTAGACAAATGTGATACTGTACAACAACCCTCTGCATTTTAGTAAAGATATTTTACAGCATTGTTAGTTTAGGCACGGCACAGAGAAAGTATGCTCCATGACATCATCAATGTAAAAGCTTGTGCACTGCAGGAATCAAATAGCAAAAAATTAAGAGGTCTCAGCAGCGATAAATGTCTCTGCTTTCCGCTCACTGCGTGTGAGCGACCAAGTGTTAACTGGAAGAGCCTTGTGTGTCAATTCCACACACCAAAAACCAACAAACAAAAAAAAAAGACAAAGAATGTTGTCATTGTGAAACTCTCTCAAGTCCTCAACGAAAAGTAAGAGATTTTAGCGTGTTATTCTGGGATCAACCAAACAAAGTCCTCAATCACTGGACTACTACATAAAAATAAAATGCTGGTGCAGTCCATTCAAGTTCATATCCAGTGGCTTGAATCATGAAGCACTCAAATCCCATCCACAGAATGGTGGGGAGGATACCTATCACTCCTTTCCAACCGGAAGCATATGCAGAACCTCATGGACTGGGGTCACATGATCAAACAATATTCCATAATATTCCAATTCCAGTAGATTGCTGTAAAATGTTTACAGTTCTTGACAGAAAACGCTCTCACACAACACGTATCTGTCATGTCCATGTCATAAGTCAGACTTAAATTAGCCGCGCTCAGCCTCCAGTGAGGGGAATTAGTGTTTGAGAAGACAGTGGACAGTATGTGCTAGAGTCTTGAATCTTCCTTGTGAGAAGAATATGGGACAGTGATCACACATTAAGCAGGGAACACAGAGGAGATGCACCATGTCCATTTCTGTAACACGTTTGGGTTATCAACTGAACACAATCAACCAATAGACGCAGGTCAAAGGTCAAGAGGAAAACTGATGCAGCAGTTCGCCGGGGTATGGGGATTTTACAATTGAACACTAACTGGATGAGTTATTTTTTTTTGTGTGTGCAGTTCAGTAATGCCACACTTTCAAGGGAAAAAAAAGAGTTCATTTTTATTTGGTGGTCTCCAACAGTGTCCTTACTATATTAGTGTGTGTTTGTGCATGTGAAGGTGGTTCACTTTAAGAATCCATTCTTCACATGATGCTGCACTTTGTCTTTTTTGTCTTCTTTTTCTTCTTGCCCTCTTTGCTCATTTTCTCTTTGTGCTTTCGGATTTCTCGCACTAGTGTGTAGAAGGCGTCGTCAACACCCTGGTGAAGAACAAGCAGTAGCAAAACCAACATTTAGAACAATCCAACGTTGAGGTACTATAACTCAAATTTAAAATGGAACAATAGTTCCCTCGTTGTCTATCATCCTGCTTCATACCTGTCTGGTTTTGGCTGATGTTTCTATGAAGGGGATCCGGTAGCTCCAGGCTAGGTCCAGAGCCTGTTTGGAGTCAACAGTCCGGGATGGCAGATCACACTTATTACCCACCAGGACCATGGGAACATCCTCTGAGTCCTTTACTCGCTTGATCTGCTCTCTGGGTGCAGAGTATACAAATGTCATCAACAACTGAGGATTACACTGCTTCATGCATTAACTTCCCTGAAACTGTGAACATTACATATCTCAAGCTAACAGATTCAAGCTAACAGATAAACAGATGTTCTGGCTAACAGAAATGTTATGTACTCAGGACCTGATCTACAAAGCCCACACTACCTGTAGTGGTGGATATCCTCAAATGACTTGCTGTTGTTGATTGCGAAGACACAGAGAAACCCCTCTCCTGTCCTCATGTACTGGTCCCTCATAGCACTGTACTCCTCCTGTCCTGCTGTGTCCAGGATGTCCAGCAGACATGTCTCCCCATCAATCACCACCTGTTTCCTGTAGGAGTCCTGCAAGGGGAGGAGACCAGGAGATGTTTGATTAGGTATACTGCAGTGGTTTAGCAATGGCTAGTAGCTACTAGACACAGCTGCTTTATTACCATTAATGACATTTAATGTTTTAAGTGTTTCATTCACCTCAATTGTAGGGTCATATTCATCGACAAAATGGTTCTGGATTAGCTGGATTGTTAAAGCGCTTTTACCCACGCCTCCAGCCCCCACCACCACCAGCTTGTACTCTGTCATTCTTCACCTGGGGAACATAAGCACATGAGTCATAATTGATACCTGTCCCCCGGACCTTCAGGGGGAATCCCAAACTGATAAAAATCATACAAATGTTTATTGAGCTTTTTGAGCTTTCAAAGTCCCTTCCAGTTCAATTTAGAGGATACTCTAAAAGTGACTTGCCAAACAGAGAGAGCACACTGTCACAGAAATGGCATTTGGGTGTGTCCTAATTAGAAGAACCTAAAAAAGTTGTCATCCTTTTCTGGTCGGATTTTTTGTAGATTTCATTTGGAACGCTTTTGGCAAAATGCTTTAGTTCTTCAGAGCCCTCTTCCGTCCAGAAGAACCATTTTTTACCAGATAAGGATTGTGATAGAATAACATGTAAAAACTTCCTTAAAGAACTGTAACAACTTTTAAATCATAACATTCCCAGAAGTTTGTATTTCAGAAATACTGGTACTTCCTGGAAATTCTACCCAGTGGTAATCAAGGAGTACTGCTATAGCCTATTTCAACCAGTTGAGCGACAGGACTACATACCAAGAAGCATTACTGTGTGAGCACGGCTTAGTATTGTCCTATTCTAGACAAGTTTACCAAAGAGTACTGTTACAAAGCTGTGAATGAATCAGAACAAGTACTACATGAAACTTTCCCTTTTTCCATTGATATGTGTGTACACATGCTGAAAACCCATTATTTCACCATCATCAATGACATCAAGCCTAAGAAAATGACTCTGTATTTCCACAATACCCTCAGCTTGGAATGTTTTTTTCTTTTCTTTTAGTTGATGGGAGTTTCATAAATGACAACTACTCAAGGCAGATGCTGTGTTGCAACTTGTGACCTCAATAAAACTATTATGAGTCACTCATCATGATCTGACAGGTGAAGAGAGATGTCTCTAACACATAACCGGCTCTGAGGATGTGGCCGACATTGTGCACCTGTGCACCTAAGAATCATCCTGATGTTTAATTTGGACTGTTCCCAGAGGTTATTTCAATTTTAAAATATGGTAGTAACATAGGAACAAGAATGACCTCAGCTATAACGTGGAGAAGGGACAAAAAAGGAGACATATATGCCAAGCCAGACAGCACATCAGCTCAAAAATCAATAAAACAATCAATACGATTTTTTCAGGTCCACCAAATTTGCCTCTGTGGAACGAAAGAAAATGGTGTCCCTCTTAACGTGAGTACCTACCACTTCCTAAATGAGTTAAAGCTGGTGCTGATGTTGAGAGTAGCTAAGGTAATTTCTGAAGTAGAACTTGGATCTTTCCAATTGACGTTTTTAAAATGTACTCTCTCTCTCTCTCTCCCACTTTCTCTCTGGCCACACATGAAGACTTGGCACATGGTAATCAATTATTTGTATTGTTGGTATTTATCAGTAGGCCTACATTTTTCATAGACAGCCCTGCTCTTTCTTTTTTACATTAAGTTATAAATAAAATGGTCAAGTGAGTTTGACAGGCCTTCATCAACTACTGTGCAAATGATTTAGTCGGCAGTTTAAAAAAAATAAAAAATCAATGAACACCTTTATTATTCGGCCAATTTGGTCTATAGTTGGAGATATATGAGGAATGACACATTCAATATATTATAATATAAAGACTCATTCATTGGACACATCCTGCGTTCAGCTACATAGTAGTCAATGCCGACCATAATAGAATTCTGGTAGGTTAAGTAAAACAAACATCTTATATGCGCTTTAAAGGTAACAGTTCAATTCGGTTAAAAATGTACCACTAGAACATGTTAAATGCCCAATATCTGAATCTTTTCATTAGTAACTCTAAACATTTCTTACAGTAGGCTAAAGTGAATCGCCATGCATGTCTACATTTGCTGCTGGGCCGCGCAAAAATGTTTAATCATTGGGTGTGTTATAGGATTCACTCGTCAGCAAATCTAAACTCCAAAACTCAGTACCAACCATAAACATAGGCTAAAAAACATATCACACCGTATTTACTTCCATTGTTGCACCATACGACATTCATAATTTCTTACCTTGTGAGTTTTCCTTTTACAGTGTAAAACAGGTTAATTCAAACTCCCCTTGGAAGATATCCTAACATTTTTCAGTTAAAATGTTCATTTTCGGTTGAAGGGAAAAGACCATTTCACTGTTTGCAAGGTTACTACTGTAAAAGCAGCGACATAAAAGTGAAACGCTGTCCTGACGGCTGGTTAGTTGGCCGTCACAGAAAACAGGGCGGAAACTGAGAATCGGAAAGCTGATTTTGAAAGACCACTTACCCAGACAGCGTTGAAAAGGAAGCGGGCCGGTTCGGTGGTTCCCCAAATGTTTCCACATATGAACTGAAAATGCTAGGGATTACCCTGACTTCAAGGTGTTGAAACAGAGCACGAATCAGTTGACACCCCGACTGTCATGGGCAAAATTGTATAAAATTGAAGTAGGCTAACCAAAATAGGTTATAGTGCTCAGACCACTATACTTCTGCGTATAGCTGGCGTTTTACTTAGCTCAGACTGTGTAGTGACCATGCGCAGCCTTCCTTATGTGGAGCAATTTGTTTATCATACCCTAGGTCAATAACTCTGACTATGGTAAGAGTTCAGTTCAGTTTTATTTCAGTCCTCAAAGCTTCATGATTTCTCATTAGTGTTCTCCTGTACAGCTCAACTGTAACACAAATCTGTGAATAGAACAGAAAAACAAGGCTGCATGCAGAAAAACTGCCACAGTTACACGTACGAGAGACAATAGCAAATTGCCGGTCGTACAGAAGCAGGGAAACGATTGAGGAATTCCGTTTCAGTCCTCGGCGTTTAAATAGGATCTATAAATACACACAGCGTCGTTCACATACTACGTCAGAGCAGAGCTCTGCTCTGATTTGTAAATTCCCTGTCAGTTAACTTGGTATGCAGAAAACAAAGGGAGTGTTCAAAATTTTCCGGAACCAGGAAGGCGAGAAGTCATTCAGCGGTTTGTGGGGAGTGTCACAAGAATGTATAAAATTAGTACACAGAGGTCAGTAATTTAATTGTTTTTAAGTCACAGTCGCTATCCCTATAGATTAAGTTGCTATATTGCTTTACTTCAAATGCAGATGCCTTCAATAGATTTATGTGACCATCCTCCAGACTAAGAGGGACTATTATCTGATCAGATCTAATGACTAAGAGTCAAAGGTTGAGTAAATGTGTTTGTTATCGTATGTTTTGGAAATGGAAACAAAACAAAATAACATTTACATATAATAACAAACAAGAAAGTTTAGAGATTTCTTAAGAAATTGCTTTCAACTTGTAAAAAAAAGCTATTTTTGCATTTTGAAAGAAGAAATACTGCGAAGGAATTGGTTGTTGAAGAATGTAGAGTAATCTTTCCATATTATTTGAGTTATACACTGGAAAATATGTTAAATTCCCTGTTAGTTGGGGACTTCCCACAGCAGCCAATCCTCTCACTGTCACATGCATGCACTCATACCCAACCGAATCTAACCAACGTAACAACTGCCAAACCATAGATCCTGAGCAGCAGGATACAACAATAACACACATCTGGCTGGTGAGAGCCACAAGGCACGCCACAAGGCACGCCACATGCCGCAGGCCCTTCTTCACATTACAACATGCGCCGTCTGTAGCCCAGAACTGCTAAACATGATTGCCCCACCATAGAACCTGGGCAGCAGGATACAAGAACAAATACAAAGCTGCCCTTGTGAGCATATCACAGGGGTTTTGAAGCAGGCACCTTCATCAGTGATTCGTTGAGTTAGGCCCACGACACCTCCCTCCAGAAGGCTCAACAGTGGTATCTGGCGTCCCAGACACACCCCTCCCCATACTCATGATGGGTCAGAACACATTCAACTACCAAAAGACAACAGACACACCTCAAGATACACCTCGACAAGATTTTACATAGTGTTAGTTCAGGTTAATTCAATCACAACCCCAAGTAGTCTGTGAGTGCCTCAGCCACAACCACTGGCTCACTTTTTTCAGCAGCCTCCTTTAAAGTTCCTTTAAGTGACTATTCTTGAAAACCAATGTTGTGGATGTGGATGTTGAGGTTGTCTTCCGACATCAGCCAGCAATCTTCAACCCTGCACTTTGCCCCATTTGCCAGTACTGCTTGCACGTGCCTGTTGACAATTTTTTCGCCTTCCTCGCACAAAATAAATTCTACTGTCCCTGTCGTAAACTGGCAAAGAGTCTCAACCTCAACTTGTTTATTCTCAAACAAACACATAAATGATTTAAAAACTTGATTATGCTTCTACGTGTAGCGACCCTGGTCAGGCTAGTTTTATACCCAAACAAGATATGTTTTAATATGCCAACACCCAAACACAACTTACAGTTTCCATCTCCACTGACTGTTCTGCAATGTTGGGAGGATATCATAAGTGTTTCCAACAATGTATTTATGGGCTTAGCATCCATAGCCCAAAGTTTTCTCCAGACGATCTTATTCATCTCCACATCATGCCAGTTCATCCATTGCCCTTGCTTCGCTTGAGAAGCCGCTGCTGCTTGTCTAGTTTCCTCTTGTTGTTCGCAAACAAAGCTGGTTACTATCTGCCTCCACTCCGGCAATGTAGCCTTACCCCATACTTTTCAGCTGTCATCAATCCCAAACCCTACTCTTCCAATCTGCACCTGTCCAATGATATCTCTAAGCTGTAATGCACCTTGTGCATGTTGAAATGCTTCTCATGGATTCCGTTACTTCCCTGTTTTTATTGTTGGAGTAGTGGTTTTGACTACTGGATCCTTTAGACTGTGACAAAGTAATCTCCAGGCTTAGCACATTTGAACTCTTCCACCAAGTTGGTCATTGGTAACTCCACAATTCCTTTCCCATGCAAAGCTACAGTATTTAGACAATATAGTTAGATATTTCCTAATTGGCTGGCAGTTAGCCATTTCCTAACTGCCTTATTCACGACTTTCAAATTTCTGAAATAGCAACTTCATACACAGTCAAAGGCCACCTTACAAGTGGCAAAAGCCCAAATTGCAAGCACCACAATTCCAGATTATTAGGCAAGGTCTTATATATATCAATAATACCGATAGCCTTAACAATTAATTCTCTAAGCTCTGAAACCTGTCTTTGGTCACGCAGTATGGAATTGTTCCACCTGCCTAAACTCTTTGCAGGTTTTTCTACAATAGAAGGAATCACCTCACCATCAATGCTATATAATGGTAGTGAAGGAAGCAGGAACACAACATTCAGTCAGACGATTGTTTAAAAGTCAGGCAATCGACATCTTAGCTCTACGAAAAAGTAAAGGTCCTGGTATTAGCCAATCAAAAGCCAATTAGCCAATCAGAACAGACATTTTGGAATTTGGAATTACTTCCGGTAAGCGGATCTTAGATTCTTCCACCCATCGTTGACCGACAGAGGCTTCTCTGGAGTGGCCGGTATCTATGAGGTGAGCTCCAGACTTGGCAGTCACCGTGTGGCAGGCCCCTGTGCTGTTGGTGATGATGGCGATGCGAAGCTTGGTAGCTGGCCTACCCTGTAGTCTCGGTTCTTCGGTCCCGGGCAGCATTCCAGGGTGGACTACAGAGATGGTGGACCCAGTATCCACCACTGCTCGGTAGCAGGTACCCTCCAAGTAACAGTCAACGGAAAGTCCATGGACTCGGCCAGCTGTGGCTGAGGTGCTAGGTTGCGAGGCGCTGGTGCTGGGCAATGGCGTGCAACGTGTCCTGGTTCCCTACATTGGTATCACCCCTCAGCCTGCCCTGCCACTCTCCACTTTTGCCACTTGGGAGCTGTAGGCGTGGCCTGACGAGTTTCCTCTTCCTCCTTCTTGCTCTATTCTAGGTTGGCTCGGCACACACAATGTTTCAAGCCTGGGGACCAGCTTGATAATATATAATGGCCTGCTCTACTAGCTCGGACTCGTCCAGGGCTGCCACCAGGGACCTGGGAGCACTGAAGCGATGTGCTCCCACAGCTGCTCTGGCTGCAAGCCCGGACGAAAGCCTGGAGCACGAGCTCTTCTTATTGACTGTCGCTGAAGGTGGAGTAGCCCCCTTGAGCATACAGGCAGAGATCAGCAGCGTAGGTGCCCAGGCTCTTTCTTTCATTCCGGCTGCTTGCCGTGGGCGTCGTCAGCAAACACCTGTCAGCCAAACCAGCGCTGGACTGCCCTCTCAATGGCTGGCCAACTTGTCTGCTCCGCCGTCTGCAGGTCCACCAATACTTGAAGCACTTTTCCCTCCAAGGCGAGCGTTACCTTCACCCCTGTCTCCTCAGATGACCAGCCATTGAAGCTCGCTGCCAGTTGCGCTTGTCGGTTGCTCTGGCGCGGTGCCTCCATTGTTGCGATTCAACACCTGGCTGGCTGGCAGAAGAAGCAGGGCTGGTCCTGCAGCTCCCTGCATGGGTTCCAGCATATCCGGCCCCTGATCCTGGCGTGGCGATAGTGGGGTCCCTGGATCCTGCCATAGTGGCGGCGGAGGGGCCCCCGGGTCCTGGCACAGTGCTGGAGAGACTCACTCCCCTGTTGTTGTCAAGGGTGGGGAACGCTGGCGCTATCTGTCGCTCCATCCTGACGGGTTCGGGGTGGGGACACGACCAGGTCTAGTCTTGTTAAGACTCTCAGAATAATGCCCTTTGGCCGTGCTCCACCCTGCTGCAGTCTCCTCCATCCAGTCTCCTCCATTCTTTGTTTCTTTTCTACATCATGAAAATATAACCGTTACAAATGGTTATAACTCCTTACATCAATAATTATTATACATTCAATATGAATGTATATATACAATATAACAGTTAAAATAGTTATAACTCCTGACATCAGTGTAGCAAAGGAAGCAGGACGCAGACTGATCTTTGGCATCTTGCCATTTATTGATGAACACAACATTCAGTCCGACTTATTCAGAGGGGTGGTCTATTCTTTTATTAATCAGTCCAAATGCTCTAATAAATATCATTACATCCAATCAATTCAATACACGTGGATCTTTATTGTTAGATATGGGAGAGTAATCTAACTGAATTGCTGTTTACGTGGCTCAAAGGTTTAAGGTTGCACCACTGCTGGAGGCTAGGTGCCCTGTCGGTCCAGCTACCCCTTCTCTGCATACCTAAGAGAAAAGAACAGTCTCAGTAGTTTTAAAATAACAAGTCACAAATGATCAACAATAACAGAAACGTGTCATGTTCAGATTCATAGTGCAAAGTTCCCTATATGAAATTGAATGTTAATTTGTAAGATCCAGATTATTGTGTAAAATATTATAACACAAAGACTTTTGTCACTGTATTGCTGAAGGAGTTAAAGCCAATCACAGTGACCGACAGCTGTGTAATGGAAACCAAGAAGCTAACTTACATAAGTTGCATTTACTTTCACAACATTACGTGAATTTAGGAATGTTGATGTCAGGCGTGTTGATGTATGACTGTTATGTGGAAAAAAGAGGATGAGTATGTAAGTGAAGGAATCCACAGTATATCATACGTACCCCTACGCCTTCTCTGCCTGTTCCTTATCTGATAGTCTCGTTTTGTGGATGTTTCTTTTCTACATCATGAAAATATAACCGTTAGAATAGTTATAACTCCTTACATCAATAATCTTTATTCTTCACGGACTGCAAACCAAAAAAGCAAAGGAAAACATGCATACAACAACTAATATAAAAAAATAACTATTGAATAAATCGACATACATCAACATTAATAATATTGCAGTGTTTCAAATAAAAGTGCCAACTAATACACCAACAATAAATGTAGGTGAATTTGTAAGAAAGGTGCAGACTGTGTTTTTGGTGAGTGTCTTTGTCCTTATGTTGGTATTTGTTGTGGTATGTGCCTGGGGCCAGTCTCTGGCGCAGTTAGGGTGAGAAATGGAGCCGGGGCTTTGTGTCCATGGGCTTTGAGACACTCTTATCACATCTTTTTCCCTGTCAAGCACATGTCAAAGCACCACTTGAATGAGACGCTTGAATGAGACCAATTCTATCCATGATTCAGGCCATTTTCGATGCGAGATTGCAATGCCTTATTCACCGTCGCAGAGGAATGAAGGGTGCCGGGTCTGGGTGTCTTGGATAAGGTTCTTGCTTTACTATGTCTTGGTGTGTGACCCTCCCACTATCTCCTCTTGATAGAGACCACCCAGCCTTGGACTGTTTTTTTTTCTCAGGGTCCTCCCAAGCTTGGTATGTCCTGAACATGGAGCGCTTGGCTGGGGTGTACCATGCCACTGCCTAGCCACTCAACAAACATACACATAGTTTTAGGCGATAATAATAATAATAATAATAATAATACATCACATTTGTATAGCGCTTTTCTAAGTTCACAAAACGCTTAAAACCAAGACATAAAAAAAGTGTATGTATTTGTGTGTGTGTGTGTGTGGGGGGGGGGGGGGGGGGGGGGGCATGTTATGGAGAATTTATGCTCACTTGACCATTCGTCATACACAAAACAGTGGTGTATTCAGGGGTTGATCCAATTACTCCAGACCACACATAATCCTTAAAAGAATATAAAGGTCTGCAATATTCTGACCAAACCTTAATGAAGAAATGAAGAAAATAAAATGAAGGAAGAGATGCTTTCATTCAGATGCTTTGGTGAGATAACTATAGTTTTTCACTGTGGTAGAAGTTGCAAAACTGAAAAGAACAATATTCCACCCACTGAAATAATGCCAGAGAACATTTGCACAATCCTGTGGTCTTTATGAGACTGTTGTATAACTTATCACTTATAAGAAAAGGAAATGCAAAATGACTTGATGTTTCATTGCTGCTGCCCATGTTCTTAAATAACTGGGTCTTCAAAGGGTCTTGGGTGTTTCTCTTTACATTTGCTAGACATTTGCTACACAGATCTGACTGGCCAAACATATGAGAAAAAACATCTTTACAGCTGGCAGGGAAGACAAACTGTGGGTCGTTCGCACCAGTGACTCACAGTGATTGAAGCTCCCGGTTGAATGTATGTTCTCGGTGGGAAGAGGAAGCAGCTGACAGGTTGTCCCTTAATGCTCTGCTGCAGGTAATACCCGCTGATGTCCTGCTCTATCTGGGAGCAGTTCCCAAGCCTCACAAAATGGCCCTGAGCCTGGACCTCCATAATCTTCACATGACCCGTCATACTGCAGAAAATGTAATACATCATATTATACTGTATATATATTCTCGCAAGGGACTTTAAAAAAGTTCTCTTTAGGCTTGTCCATCATTGCCACTATGCAGAGTGTGCAAACATACACACGTATACTCATTCAAAATGCAGGTCTGTGCAGTCTGTGTATAGCATATCGATCAGCATAAATCTAAGATATATCAAATAATTGGCATACCGGTAGATTAACTATGAAAAACTTCTCTAAAGAATAACTCTAGTGGATTGAAACTTGTGAAACAATGTGTAAGAAAGTGTGATTATGCCCCTCTTTAGCTAAGGGTGATATGAGGTTACAATGCAGAAATGTCAGGTCAGTAGATTTTGAATTTGATTGCTTATACTCCTTTTGTTGTAAGTTTAGAGGACTGTTAACATGAGCCCAACCATAATTGTACAGTTAAGCTGACCCTAACCAAGACTCTGCCCGGAGCCTTGCCTGGAGTATTCACGGATATGTTGTTTGGCAGTCGCTGGCCTCCTTGTCTTCTCACTCATGACGGGAGAACTCCTCTCATTGTGCTTGTTGTAAAAAATGTCCCAGATATCTATGATGGAGGTTTCCCTCATGGTAATGCTAGGGGCTGTCAGTGCCAGTATTCTGGAATGACCTGCAAGGGAGAAGGCATGCAAGAGCAAAGCAATTCAGGATCATAAACATGAAGACTGAGCTAAAATATAGTATTACGTAAACTAAGATAACTATAATTTTGAAGAAAACTCAGATTTCTCAGATTACTCTAACATAATATTATGAAAGAAGTGCTTTTAATATACAGGCATACTTCTTGCATGGGTGTCTGGGGGTGGTCTCCTCATATGACCCAAGCTAGAAAGACAGAACCAGGTCAGATGTTTGTCTTTAGTTAGTCTGCTTATCCAGTTTTCCAGAATAAATACTACATTTCAAGGTAATAATATAAGACATAATCAACGCAATTTGTGGTCATCAGTTAATTCTGTTCGAGAATGAATGTTCTTATAATAAAGCCCACAGTGCACAAATGGAAACGTGAGTATCACACATTATTTCTATTTCTGACCTGGTTGTTAGAGGAACAGCCATATCTGTGAAAGATCTTTGTTCCTGCATAGCTCTGCTGCCTCCTCAAACATACCCTGAACAGTCCAGAAGAAGACCAGTTAGGGTCTTGCTCTAATGCATTACACTGAAAAGGTGCTTTTCAGTAAAAGTGCAAAAAGGGATTAGTGGAGAAAAGAAAACGGACTGACTACTAAAATGAATTCAGGTAAAACAGAATTATCCTCTTATATGGTGACACAGAAACATAAAAAAGTAATTCAATGGCATGCATACAGCAGTAGAAAATATACATCAGAGTCTAACCTTAAGTATAAACCCTGTGGAGCAATAGTTACTGGGTAACCTCTGAATTCAAAAGTTCTAGTCGAGGTTCAAGGTTCAACTTAATTGTGTAAGTATTTCTTAATCTTCTCAAAATTATGTTGCATTCTGGCCAAGAGGAATGTGTTAGAGAGAGTGATAGTACAGCTACCATAAGTATTTAAGATTATGCTAACAAAAAAGTGGTGGTGGTGTTACTGCAGCTACGTGCCCTGTTCGACTGTGACCAACAATTCATTTTTTACATGTAGTGTCATGTACATAACAACAGAGGGTAGCATTGGCTTCAGAACAGAACTGCAAGCTATGGTGCCAACCATAAAATGTCCTATGAGGAATTCAACATTTAAACCTAAGACAGAAAAAACCTTTATAAAAAAAATAAAAAAAATAGCATTGTCTCACTGAGGTGTCTTGTATAAATGTGCGTATGTGTTGGTGTGAATGAGAGATTGAGAGTGAGAAGTGAATCGGCGATCTTTCTATAACTGTCATGTTACCTGAATAATAGCTTGAAAATTCAATCTGTAAGATGAAAGAGCAGTGAGAGGGGTCAAAAATGAAACAAAAAAAATCACCTTTTTTTCTGTCAGAAAACACAATCAGTCAACAGTGACAACACAATGAAATATTTTTTCCCAATGAAATGGAGAAGGGAGATGGACAAAGTAGCTAAGTGATTCAAGTGTTTCAGTAAGAAGCAGATGGTGAAAGCTAATCTGGAATCAATTATGAATTGTAGCAAAAGGAACACTGAAATGTCAAACGTTATGACTTTTATTGTGGCGTGATGTGACAGTGAGGAGACATGATGCAGGACAGATAGGGTAGACAGAGCCAGGGGCTCTGGGATTATTATTAGTAAAAAAACAACAAAACACAAATACCAGAATGCCAGACCATGTGAGTTAATAGCTGTGCCTGGGTGAGTCTAGCAAGCATATAGGCTAGCAGGTAAAAATTTAATTGCATACAACCAAGCAATCTTTATATCAAGGTACAAATATCGGAACATTAAACTACAAAACAAACAAAACAAACAGCATTCCATGGAACACCATGGACATTGTTGGAAGTGGAACATTTAATTCTCAGATAACAGAGCTATGTGTTTGGCTTGGAAGCTTAGAGTAGTAATGCACATTTTGCACAATCTAGCATTTATTTAGAAGTATCAGTATATGATAATAATAATAATATCACATTTAAAAAGCACATCTTCCATCCTGATTTTTTGCAAAGTTCTGATGAAGTCTGGTTTTGTATACAGTAAATTGGACTGATTAAAAACCTTGCTCAACAGCATGGCAGCTGCCAGGTAGTAATACTTGACGAAAAAATGCACATGCTTTGTTTGTCAAGATTAATGCCAGTGCTTGACTATTTCTCCACCCTCTTGAGTGTCACTCAACATAATTTATATGTCTTTGTTTCAGGTATTTTATCAGTAGTCTTCCAGGCCCAACATGTCCAGATGTTTTCTGTTAAGTGTCCTGTGTGGGTGGGTGGGGCTGACTGTGTGTGTGAGTGTGTGTGTATTTAAGAGAGAGAGAGCCTTATCCAAGAGGCCCACCAAGCCCTAGTGCACTCCTCCCCTCTATACATCATCCTGCTCAAGAAGGTCAGTGGTGAGAGAGTGTCTGAACTCAACCAGCCACAGACATGCTGTCCGTCCTTTCATCACACAATTAACGACGAACAGAATACGACACAAAGTGTCCGATTTTGAATTGGCCTGTTTTAACCACAATGGGAGATCTGCATCTTATCTAACCACACAGGAATGAATGTGCGATACAAAGGTCTTGGATTTCAAAAGACTTTTATACATACACTGCAGCCTATACATTCACATGGCAATAGGTTTTACAGAGAATAGGCTGGAAGGTCAAATAATTCCATCTTTTTTTTTTTTTTCTGAGTTAACCTGTGCCATCCTCAGCATTCTTTAAAAAAATAAAGATTCATCCCAGGAAAGATAAGTAATTCAGAAACACCTCCAAAATAACCAATTGAAATACAAAACATTTGGTGTCTTTTTCCAAAAGCACAAGGCAACCTTGAATAAACCCTCAATGGAATTATGGAATTGTTTTTCGTTTTGTGTGTCAGAATGATTGTCAATGCAGGAATGTTCTGATTGAGCAGCAGATAATGTCCAGCATGGACTGATAAAACAGGCACTCACCCCAGCACTGCAGTGAGGAACCCCAACAGAGCTGCCGGCTTTTATCAGCTTCACAAGGTTTAAGCTACAGAGGTGCAGAGCATCCCTCTGCCAGCCAAGGAATGTGTGGAATGTCTGCATTTCATTATGATGTCACAATATGAAAGCAGGGATAGTGTGGAAACAAGGTGCATTAAAGGTTTCATCTTCTCCCTCCTTCTTCTTCTTTTCTTCTTCTTCTTCTCCTCCTTCTCCTTCTCTTCCTCTACTCTACTCTTCTTCTTTTTGTTCTTCTCTTGTTCTTTTACTTCTTCTTCTCTTTCTTCTCTTTCTTCCTCTTTTTCTTCTCTCACTCTTTTTAGAAATAAAAAATTGGGGCTCCAGTGTACATACAGTTTGTCTTAAATCTAAGATAATGCTCCATGATATAGTTTGTTATTTCAGCAGTATACAGCTTTTAGTCTGACATATATATATATATATATATATATATGTGTGTGTGGTAGTCTGTGGTCCATGTGACATACAGGCCTTAAACACATGGAGAGAACACACTGTCTTTCAGACAGCCATCACAGAGATAAAAGGCCTCTAGACCTGAGGAATTCAGGTTAGACCACTTGATAGGCAGTGAGACAACACTGACCAGCTGTGTTGGTTGTCTGAAGCAAGCTGTCTGGTATGTCTGCGTCATCCTTGGCAGATGCTATATCAAGTGTTTCTACGATATAGAATGCTCTACCCTGGTTTGTGTGCACTGACAGTGGAAATGCTGCCAGGTTTTGGCATACAACGAGCCTTCCTGATTCAGTATATGTCCAGGATGAGAAATGTAATCTCCTTGAGAGCACCTGCAGCTATTGGCTCTGGAATGTGAGATGGAATAGATTTGGACACAAAGTATAAATAGTTCTCCGACACAGACGCTTTCCATGGAAGTTGCTTCAAAACACTGCATCGTCTAACATATCAATTATGGTATCATCAATAATGTGAGAATATCCTAATTGAATAATGTTGCCAAGTAATCTAGCTCAATCTAACATTTAGGCATTTTAGACATTTTACATAGTATATTTGAGCAAATTGAAATGAAATGTGTATTATGAAAATGGTACGCATTTGCAAATGGTAAATGTTTCTTGTTGAAAATGGCTATAGGAGAAGAACAGCGAAATCTTCTGATGTGTCGAACCAGTATTTCCAGTGTTTTGCACCCTTGTCTATGAAAGGAGAGCCTGGTAATTCCTTGGAATGAGTAGATGAGATTCAGAAAGTGTAAATAAAGAATATAATAAATCCCTCATCAGACACTATTATTACGTATGTCGAAACATAGTTCTGCCACACCAGTCCCTGACTTCATGCTGGTGTCCTTAGCAGCCACGTAAATAACTGACACCATATCAACTTCATTGTGTTCCACATACTGTGAGCAGATGACTGCGACTGGTGGGGAGTGGTTGCAGTTCTGCAGGGACTGCTTGTTTAAATATGAGTAGATCTTGTTGGGGTCATCACTTTTTCTACTCCCTTTTTATTGGCTCCTCCATGTGTTTTGGAGGAGGTGAAGGGGAGCTGGTATTGATTACCCAGTGAAGGAGAGACCCAGCGCAACACACTCGACCCAGGCCTGCGCAAGAGCCCAATGATTTACTCCCTCTCCTGACTAAGAGTATTTCACTCAACGCCCACACACATACACGCACATACACACACATTTCCTCTCTCTTAAATGGAGCAGCAAACATGTGTCTGCTTCTGGAACCCACTTCAGCTTACGCATGAAAGCATTTCTCTCAAGTATGAATTCCTTCGTTCTTCATTCCTTTAGTTTCGTAATGTAAGTTCACAATAGACAATTAAAATTCAGCTGAGCACGCTTATGTGTCAAACACCATTGTGGACAATCAAATTAAATTCAATGGTGCGTTCAAGGTCAACAGATCAGCATACCATTTGGTTTTGGAATGGATTCCTTTTAACTAGTTCATCTTAATGAGTTACACATAATTTGTAAGAACAGAACAACAATCTGGTACCTCAGCGTTACTCAAATGTTACACCACACTTATTAACAACAGTTACTTAATGTTGACCACTAGTAAGTCTAAGTCTATTATTGATCTGAAGACAACCTAATGGGGAGTATGTCCTCTCCAATATTCACACACACACACACACACACACACACACACACACACACACACACACACACACACACACACACACACACACACACATTGCATCACCCATCATAAATACCTTTTTTTTAATAAAATAGTAATGCCTCTGTTTTGAACACTGGTTCAAAACTCTTGTCATGATGATGTAGCAAGTATGTGTCCTGTTTTTTTACAAAACTGGTTAAGAGAAAGTCAAAGACCTGGACTGATGAAAAACATCTGACGTCAACACATTAAACTCAAAATCTAAAACATATTGAGCATACATTGCCCTCTGTTTAGAAGTCTCTTCTGCCACCAAAGAGTCTGTTGCCAACCATCACATTAATGGTCTACACATCTTCTTACATTGTTCTGAAGGAACGGTTTCTTCTCCACTAAAAACATATATATTACCATCTGACTACAATGAAACACACATCTTGTTAGTCGTTTTTTTTCAGTAGCGGTTTTTCAACTGGTTTTCACTGTTTGTTTTTTTTTCAACTAAGATTACACTTTCATAATCAGATTGCTCCAAAAAGCTAGTGCTCAGTAATAACATTTGGTTGCCTAATAGTTTGATTGAATTACCATTAAGTCTGTCCTTTTTGTTAATTATTTTCTTGAGAATATTATCATATTCAAGGACATCCTTTGACGTCCAGTTTCGTATTGATGTGACCTCTCTGTGTTTTTTAAATATAGTCACTGTGGCTCTCCCATGTGGTTTCTCAATGGAGGCTTTAAGAAAGGAGCCTGGAAACATTACATCATGAGAAACAGATGGGTCCTTTGAGATGAACCACATGCTAACATGCTAAAAGGTTTAATTCCCCAAGTAGTGCTGTATCTCTCCACAACATTGCACATTGCAGGATTACATTGGCCTAATCCCATCATACGGAGGCTTGATGTAATCTAAGGGAAAAGGGGACATGAGAAGGGATTTGACTGAAATCACACAGCTATTTAGGCCTCAGCTGTAATCCAGTATTTTGTAACTTTAATGCGTAACACCAGAAGTCCAACCAGCAGAAGACATCAGTTTATCCTCAATTTTGTTCTGGCTCATTCTAGTTGTTTTGTTTAGGCTAAGAATTACTACATACAATCATCATCAAATATGGCTCATGCATTTTCAGATATTTCATTTAGTGATAAAATGAGTGTACAAATATCTCAAAATGTCCATTATTGATCAACATTATGTATTAAGGTTGTTTAGGAAAGTATTTTGCAAATGTGTAACCTGACACATAATTATAGTCACTAGTTTATTTTCCATTATTCTATGCTTCTGTTTCTAAACCTTTGTGACAGGTATGTGTTCACCAGTCCCTCGTTCCATCTTAGCCTGCAAACAGTCAATCAAGGACAAAGACAATCACCCATCAACAGACAGACAGACACATCATCCTCATGTTTGAGGACTTAAATAGTAATGAGTTCCTCATCCTTTGAATTACTTAAGGCCCTCATAAAGCAGCCTGGGGACGTGCAAACTGCAGCACAGCAAAATTATGACGGACAGCAGCATGATACAGCAAAGAAAGAAGTCACTTTAGTTTCTCCCCACAGACTCAGAGAGGCTGCATCTGCAGCTCCATCACAGTGGGTGTAAATACGTGGTGCAGCCGTGAAGGCTGCCTATAGATCTGCAGAGCCTGGCGCTCATACACTATCCTCTCACTAGTACCTCAGCATTTACCCACTCCTTCCTCTTACATTTACACTGCTGAGGTCTACTCTTTATACAAGATGTGCAGATTTTTTTTCTATTTTGAAAGTGTAGAATGATTCTTTGGTTGGGTGCGCATGTGCTTCACTGACACTGACGGTGTGATAAAATTAAACTGAGGGTGCCGCAGATCAATTTTAATTAAGCAATGACTCAAAACAGCATGAAATTGTCTGGCAGCAGGAATCTAAACTTCTATAAAAAGAATGCCATTTCATGGCTTGATAACTTCATGATTAAGTCTTGGAAAATATCTGGTTTGTGTGAGTGAGAGAGAAAGAGAGAAATTTCGTGGCAGGCATGCATTGCGAATTCTGGTTTAATTTATATTTGACAGTCACTGGCGCGGAAGAGTAGGCTATGCCCTGGGAAGGAGGGGCATAGTAATTTCTTGGTCTGCCTGTCTAAAAGCTATGCGTGGTTTTTGAAGGCCTAAATAAAATATTTCAAACCATCTGACATGCACCTGCAGAGCCTTGAGGCTCCTTCTAACAGCCCTGTTGAGTTGAAAAGAAACTTCACTTAGGTCACGTTGCCATGGATTTCTTGGTCTGCGGCTTGTTAGATGTTGCCAAGTGACAGCCTGTACTTTGCCACAACAGTACACAAAGAACTATGTTGTGCTTCTGTGGGCCTTTATCTCAATGACAGTAGAAGCATTCATCAATGATTTTTCTGATTATTGTAAAGCTTGGCATATTTCAGACTCTTTTGCTGTGAATTGCAGTTGCTTAAATTAAAAATGAATGAATTAATATATAAAAAAACTTTTGTTGTTTCATTGTGCACTCAATTTATTTGACCATTTCCCTTCCTTCGGAGCCCAGTGTAAAGTTATAAGTATTACAGTGATTTACATAACTAAGTCATAAATATAATTACAATTTAAAAACACAACGAAATATTGATTTATTCTTGGGTATCACAGTTGTGGAGGTGGGCTATCCTACAGTTAGAAGTCAAAAGGCTTTGGATATTTGGATCATGTCAGACCCCTGTCATCTCTAAATAGCTGGGTTTAAAAAAACAAAATGAGTCAAATATAAAATGAATAAAAATAAATCTGTTTGTATTATAAGTAGGCCTAGACTATTTCTCTCCTCATAGTTGATCTGACACTTTTCTGTAGGGAAGATGGGACAGTCTTTGGCAAGGAGATGGAGCCATTTCACGGTATAATGAAAGAACCCCGTTTACTCTTGCGCTACTCAGATTCTCCCAAACATTCTTTGAAAATAAGTTTATTTCTAAAAGTTGGCTGTTTATACGTGATTTTGTAAGGTATTATTTTACTTGGCATGCTAAATGAAAAACACTGTCGAGAGTCGGCGCAACTTTTAACCAACTGCTGTCCTGAGCCGAGCATGGAGGCGGGCTAGTTATCTGCATTTGCAATTGGTGAGAGCAATGCAGCTTTAAACCGGTCCATAATGCCTTGCGGTGTCCCAGTTCCGTTACAATGTATGTACCAGCCTGACCATTAACAGAGCTGGAGGTCTCAGTGGCAAGTGTAGCTATCCTCTACCTGGATCGAAATCCGAGACTATATACACAGAAAATAACTTTATAGCGGCTGCGTTTAAATAACATCGCTGACAGACGGGACGAGGGGAACTCTGGAACTATTATTGTAAAGATTTTAGGCTGTTGTAGTAGAGACGGTGAAGAAGAAATATGTAGTGTTGCTGATTTCATGCTGAAGAAGACCTCGGACACAAGCGAAGTGGAGTGGAACACTGTAGCGGGCTGACGGAAGTGTATGGTGCACCTCGACACTGCATCTGGAGGCAGGTATGGAGATTTCATGAACGTCACAACCGATGTTCTTTTGCATGTTGTTAAGCGCAAGGCGCAAGAGGACACAACATAACTTTACGACTACAGCATTATAATTGTTGGGATGAGAAGGGTTGTTCGGTATGTAGTGATTATTGCCTGTCAGTGCTGAGAAAACGTAGGTCACGGGACGCTGTCCTGACCAGCTCAGCCCGAAATCAACTGTTTTAGCTGAAAATACCCACACCGCGACAAATGGGCGATGTCGGGACATTTTTAAATTTGTGTGGGAATGCTATTTTGTTGGCATTCGTTGATGTCGCAGCCAGGTGGAAAAATAACTAGCCTAGGCTAGGGTCCTGCCTGAAAATGTTGTAGTGTTGCCTAATGCTGAAATACAGAGATCCCGTCATTCAGGCTATGTCTAAATCAGGATGGTAGACCACGCACTTTGGCACAATATATCGTTATGGTAGGGTAGAAAGGATTTTTTTTCAGTTGGCCATTCCCCTTGCGGATAGAAACCTATACCTCTCTACCCCCCTATTATATATTAAAAGCAAGAGCAAAATGTTATGTTATATGTGGATTTCCAAGGTGCCCTGTCCGAATCAAACAGGTTGCTGTCAGTGTTGGATGCAATGTGATTTAGTGTGAATTTCATAACGTATCGTAAGCTATTTAATGCATAGATATCTTAAATTAGGAACATTCCTCTGACATATTTCTCACATTCTTCTTCTCTACCTGGAAGTCTGAAAGTTTTAAACAGCAGTCAGATAATGTCACATCACTTAATCTGTCTTGAATTGAGAACATAATTACCCTCCAAAGAGGAAACACAACTGTGGCCAAAATTAGTGCTCTGCTCATTGACATACACAGATGGTTGGCTGTGTACTAAAATGGTGTAGATTATGTCATAATTAATCCTTTGTATAAACTGTGGAACACTATTGAGTGTGAGGGTGCTGCTTTTGGAGAATTCTATGCGGCCATGTTAATAACTGACAGCTAATCCCATCCACAAACAGTCTGGGTGCGTGCAACAAGAGACAATGCCCACGAGGAAGAGGGAGGCGTCAGTCACTGCTGATGACATGCTTCACTATCTTGATGCAGCCGACTGTGTCGCAAGGCAGACTTAGCCAGCAAAAAGTCTCAAGCTTACACTGGAGGTCTCACTTGGACGTGAGGACCTCTACAGACATGCAGTCACGATAAAATGAAATAAAAACACAACAGCAGACAGCACCAACAATGCAGCAATTGCACTTAGTTTAGTCAGCTGCAGGCAAACTATGGCAAATCATGAAGAAGATATGACACAGGGTTGTCGTGGTATCATCCTTTTGTGATTTTGACTGATGACCCTCACAAACCATGTCACAGCTCATCCACAGTACAGATTAAGAAACTGTCTCCGTGCGCCAAATTGACATGCAGAAAGTGTTCAGTATAAGAGTCTATTACTGAGGTCTACTGTTTATGTTTAGTCATGGATGTTTACTGTTGTTGAACTACACTTCACTACAGCTGTACAAAGAATGTAATAACAAGTACAACCACTTTATGTGCAACCACACTGTTACTCATTAGCGTACTCAAGAGTGTGATACCAGCACAAACCAGTTTTTTATTTTCCTTAGCTGTTTGTGGTTAAGGCTGTGGAACAGTTAGCTCTAAGTAATGTGGTTTGATTATTTATCACTTATAATTGCCTGTAACTTTCAAAAGTGGTGTGGATTGTGAACACAAAGAGTCTAATCTAAGAGTCTAAATCTAAGTGGAGACCGATGACTATAAATGCCGGAATCACAAATGGATTGGGACTTCCTTGGACAGAAATATACACACGACCGTGACAGCTTGCTTGACTTCTCATTTTTCCTATAACATATGCATGGAAAATTCATTATTCATATGAACGTCACTGAAACACAGGATTGGGAGCTCCCTTTCTTTCTCATTTTATCTCCTCCAGTCCGATGACCCCCCCCTCATTCATATGATTCACAGGAAATTGAACTCACGAACTGGCCCCATAGATTTGCTCCCTTGACAAAGTGATTCCATCATTAGGAATTCTAGTCGGTTGCATTTGCATCCTGGTGCCACCCTGCGTGCTCCTCCCTGGAATAGGCTCTCAGTCATCGGCTGGAATTGAGAAATGATGTCTCCCAGAGCAGCAAACTTACATTCTCCGGGAGTGCTGTCAGCGGCGCTGACGCATAGTGGGACTGCATAACACACTGATTGATAACTGACGTCAGTTCTGAGGGTTTATCGCTAGTCAGTAGAATGCTGATAAAAACATAACGTGAGTCATACTCCGGTAATCGAGCGCAGGAAGGGGAGGGTTTTATTTACTGTGTAAATGAGTATTGGAAGTGTATGTGTGTGTGTGCTGGTGTCTCTGTGTGTGTGTGTGTGTGTTGGAGTGGGGGTCTAGGAGAAAGTGACCATCTCCAGAGAAAATTATATTTAAGTTCTGAATAGGTCCTGAGGTGGAGAGCTGGTATGTGCTGGAGGTTAAGTCAGTATGATTAACAAGTATTTCCCAGCTGTGGAGAGTAAAAGAGGGAGAGAGGGAGGGGGGGCTTGATAGAGATTACATCATTACACAGCCTCACTGGATCTTATTACACTCAAGTGCATAAACAAGTTTCTGTAATTTTAGATGGCCTGTAGCTGAAAGCAGCTCGATCCAAGTTTAGCCTTAAAATAAATCAGAATGCTTTGCAGCATTTGGGTTCGGTCATGTACTTGCCGCATACGTTCTGACTGAATCATGGGAAGTGACTTCCTTCCTAACCAGTGTTGAGTGGTAGTTCAGAGACAAGTGATGTCCATGGTATTTAGTGATGCAAAGGAAAAAAGGTTCTTGGAAGCACCAGGGCCCCCTAACAAGTAGCCTGTTTCTTTTCTGGTACAAAACAGCAGGGGCTTCTTGGTAACAGTTAAAGCTGGTTGACTCCGTGCAGAGCTGTTTAGACTGGTATTTTGGCAAGGTTAGAGTAGTAACGGTAACGGGTATGACCTATGACCTATGCTCAAGAAAGGATGACAGCAAGGGTCTCCCTTTTGGCTCTGCTTTCCACAGTGTCCTTTTGAAAAAAAACTGTGCACACAGATAAACCTCTCAAAAACCAACAGCCATTTCCTCTCCCGGCCTTCAATGGGGCTGTCATCTCTTATCCATGTGCAGTGACACCATTGTCTGATCTTGCACCAAACAATGGTTCATGTTAATGACACGATGGTCGACTGTGATAAGGGCCCCTGAGAGTGGACCCTGCAGATCGTCACTAGCCAAAGATAAGGAAAAAAGGGGTAAACGATCTGTCCATGTTCCTGCACTAAAAACTGTCTGACCTTCTTTGAAGATAACATCTGTCATGGCACTGGGTGTATCAGTTGGGCTATAAACTCTTGAGTATCACCCAGTTGAAATTCATCTCACGGGCAGTCTAAGTCTTTTGCACCACAGAGATGCATGTGTGAGGTTTATATTTTGACTGTGATAGCCCAGAAAGGCTCTGTGTTGATGGCAGAGGGCCCTTCTAAAAAACAGCAGGCTTTAAATAGAGATTAGATTGCTGCAGAGTGATATAAAGTCTCCTTTCAGTGTTAGATCTCTCATTGAAGTGATTTGAATCCCCTGGATTCACAGTGAAAAGCTATCTATTCTTTTGTTTTCTTTGTTTTCTTCCTTCGGCTGACAGGTTTTTTTTATGTTTTGATTTGTCAGGACACTCGTGTATGGCAGACATAAAATTGGAAAGCTGGTAATCAGAACTATACTTGGCATACTTGACAGGTTTGAGGTGTGACATCAGAAAGTAAACAGAAATGAAAGAGATTACCTTCCCGTCACTTGTTCCACTCAAAAAGCCGGAGGCCTTTATTTGTGGTGCTCTTTTCTGCATGATTTGGAGGTATGTTTTCGAGTCTAGACATGTTGATATTTGCTGCTTATATGTAAAAATGGAGGGTGGGTTAATGAGAACCAAACAGATTTGGGAAGAGCAGCCAAAGGGTGTGAGATGGGTATTTACTATGAGGGACCCCTGGGTGTGTGTGTGTGTGTGTGTGTGTGTGAGATGGGTATTTACTATGAGGGATCCCTGCCAGAGTGTAGATCACATGCTGCCTCAGCCAATGCCTGTGAAGGACACACACACAGTCAGGTTTTACTCTGTACTCCATACGCTCACACCGAGGCTTCCCTGCCTGCACAGAATCCAGCAAACAAATTCACAACTCTGGAAGGATGAAACTAGATGGTTTGTGAGACATCACAGTTGTCAGCTAAGATCTTTAACTTCTCAAATCCCAGATGTCATTGGAGTGTTAGTTCGACGTTCCGGCATGAAGATGCAAAAAGATGACATAACGCAGCGTGCTTCTCTTAAAGGGCGCTGTAACCTACAAGTGGATATGCAACTCTCCCTGCCCTCTTTTACTCATAAACTTTTTACAGAGTCTTTGTGTTCCCCTTACCGACCGCAAAAACACGTATTTAAAGGCTCCCCCGTGCAGCGCTCTTTGTGAAAGTGGGGAAAAAGACTGAGACCCAGTGCCACAAACACCTTTTAAAGCCCTGTGGGAGAGCGTGCAGCTCTGTGCGTGAGATAAGCCCCACTCTTACAGATTACATGTCTGCGCAGAGAAGTCACTTCCAATCTCGCTGGGCTTCTTGAAGGCTGCCTGCCTGCAGGAACAGCACATTCGTGGTGCACTGAGACAGACTCTCTCACCAGGCCGTTACGGTGGTGACGAAGGACGGAAGTCGCGCACCACTTCACAATTTTTGAGTGCTTCGTTCTCCCGCAAAGATACTGAAGGCTGTGTCAGAAGGTTGTGTCAGACATTTGAACGTACTCTGGTGAGTACTGTGATTTGGGTGATTGTGTAATTTCTTGCGGATTGGATAGCACATTTTCTGATGCGTATAGGGTTCTCCCATATGTTAGCACCAGAGGGTTTCAGTCCTCACCGGGCGAACAGCTTGCTGCCATGTGAAAGCTGCTTAGATTGGACTTTAAAAGTGCCCCCCTCCCCCCTTCCACTCTGCATACATCAAATACAAGGCAGTGGGGAGTACATTATTTGGTACAACTCCCCTATTAAGGGGAATCAAGCATGTGACTACCAGAGGGGATTTAAACTCTCAAGGCTTCTAACCATAACAGCTTGTGCCAAGACTGGATCCTTGTCGCACAGATTGGTTGTGCAGAAACTTGAGAAGTTTTGACGGAAGGATTGTTGAGTGCAGGTAAGACAAAGTTTTGAATTCAAAAGAAAAATGTAGGTTGTGAATTATTTGAAAGTGCTGCTGTTTGGTCTGTCTGCTCAGATATACAGTTACCTCTCATTTCTCCTACTGTGAATACTCAGTCACTCAGGCACTGCAAGGAGGCAGCTAAGCAACTAATTGTGCAACACCATTCAAAACCTGGCTTGGCCTTCCACTACATATTCACTTGAGCAATAGGAGCAGCAGGATTGCTGCTGCAGTCTCAAAAGAACCATTACGCTAGTTGCTGAACCAGTCTACCTTTTTATCCCATAGCAAGTGGCCAGATTCATTGTTGGTGCACTGCAGATACAGTATGTGGAGCAAATAAAATAACAGAATTCTGTGGAGGTAGTCTGCTTGACTCAGAAACAAACAGTCTATTTAGTACGCTGGCAGACATTTTGTGGCATTATCTCATGAAATAAATAGCCAGGTTATCACTATGCTTTTACGATCAAGCAGGGACGAACACTGTGGTCTTAAAATGTTGCTTCCCAAGTCTAGCGACGCTGTGTCATGGGCCCTGTTTTCCAGTTTCACGCTGCATTCAGTCATTTAACACTAGATTTACTACCGTATTATCCAGAGGTCCTCTACGATCAATTTTTTACCGACATGCTATTTATTATCCAGCTGTACCCACAAGGCGGTGAGTTGAGTGCAATTTAAAGTCCACATCTGAGAACTACAACTCCGCCACCCCCTGACCCTCCCTCTTCGCCACATAGTTCCAGTGCTTGTTTCCTCGGCACGAGGAGTCGTCCCCCAGATGTGGGTCAGAGACAGTTCATTGCCTGCTCATTCCACAAACCTGTGTCACCAGGAAATGAAGGGATTTGGTCCTGTGCTCCCGTGGCAAGTCAGTGGAGGGCGGTGAGGTGAAGTGAAATGAAATGTCGTATCTGAAGCCACGCTTATGGGAAGGGGGCTGACTTTGCACTTCCGTACACCCCCAAAACCCCCCCCACACACACTAACTTTTGTCCTCAGGGGATGCTGCATTGAAAAGTGCACTGCAGGATTTCCAGATTGCTAAAGGAAAAACAGAAAAAGACAGTGAGACTGGCTCGGTAGTCATGTTGAGTAACATTTTTTTGACACAATATAGTTTTTTCTTTGTGGCTGAAGGGGAGGCATTTTTGCGTTCTTAGGAATGTATATTGCCAATAAAGAAGAATCAGGAGTTTGCACTAAGCAAATATTTTATGGAGGGTTGTGGTTAGTTTTGGTACAGTTGTGGCATGACATCATTTGTTGTTGATAATGCAACTGGGATGTGCATGAGCACTAAGCTTTGCTAGCATCACCTTTATGTTCCTGTACTCTAGCCACTTTTAAAGCTACACCACAGTCTGTTTGAAAGTATGGTAGCGCTCTGAATTATTGGGAGCAATTCAATGCTTGACATTTCCTTGTTTCACTGTCAAATGATCCACCACTCATGCAACCTTTTAATCAGCTGTTCGAAAAGGACAGCCTGTTCCTTGGGCTCTTTTAAGAAACATAAAGGCTGTGTCTCAGACCTGAAGACATTAGCGACAAAGAGCCCTCATTCCTGCTATTAACTCTGAAATGCCACAGCCATTCTATTTATAGTGAAATGTTGAATTTCAAATTATTTTAAAACGTAATGCTCCCCTTCTTTTTCTGACACGACCACAGTTGAGGAACAATACGGCAGACAGAAATAGATGATGCTGGCAGACATATATAAACAAGCTGCATTTTTACTGTTGGCATGAACACTGAAAGATATATTAAGCAAAATAAACATTTCGATTTGTGCCATACAGTAAGATGTTACATAGCAGATGGTCTCATCACACCTGGCACCTATCCGTGAGCAGAAATGCCACAGCAGTGCCACTCATGAAATGAGGCAGATGCGACATTGCTGTTAGTTCCCTCTGTTATTTAATTTCAAGCACCCCCGGGGACTGAGGAAAACTTGGCAACGTTGTTTGGGGCCCCATCACAAAGCAGTCACCACCATCTTGCAGGCAGTTCAAGGATACTAAAAGAGTTCCCCTGGGGAGACGCCTTACCCTGCCGTACCAAAAATAGATGAGAGATGATCAGCTGGAACTCCCAATCCCGTCCCCTTAATCATAAATGCGTAATGATCTCATGCAGCACATGGGCACTTGACAAGTGTCCTCTCTGCGTGAGATGCAATATGGCCTCTGCCAGTTTGTTGGGAAACTGGCCTAATTTGAATCACGGTGGTTGTAAATTGTCATGGGAGATGTCATGACTTTCTCATCACGCAGTCCAGTTTACCGAATAGCACAAGTGCTAACCCCCCCCCCCACAAAAAAATTAGGAGAACCAGACCCTCTGGCACAGATCTCCTTCATGCATCCTCCAAGCTCTGAGTCTCTGAGATATTCATAGATCTATTCAGATTCTGGGGTCTCAGAAGCCTAAAGTTGGGCATGTGCCATCACCAACCACTGTGACAAGAATGTTGCTCAGCCTGGGTGTGAAAAGGGTGCTAGTTGCTGTGATTCTATCTATTAGATTTCACAGGTCATTACTTGGATCATTTTTTTGGCTGTGACTGTTTAACTCGAGGCGTTTCCTGGGGATGATTCAAGTTTTATGTCACATATCGAGTTTGACTTGAGCTCTTTGCCTTCAAATCCACCTACCAATACACAGACCTAAAAACACAGAGTCACAAAAGATACCAGCAGCTGCTTGGATGCTAAATTACCCCCTCAGAATTGCAACCTGCAATGAATGCTCTTTCTCTCAATCTTCTTTGGTTCCCTTAATTTTGTGAAGAGGGAGATGGAGAGGAAGAAGATTAGGATTAGGCCTGAGCACTTTCAGCCCTCACTCCAACCCCAACCCCCACCCCCACCTCTCCAGTCTTTACCATTGGAATGTGATGCAAGTCTCCCTCTGTTTTGTCTCAGGGACACCCCCCCCCCTTTCTGTTGATGTCTTTATCTCCCTCTCACCCCTAGCAATCCCACCCTGAGATGTTACAGTGCAGGCCCCTGAAAATGAGGCTCTGCTGGTCGCTGGTAGCCAGCTGGCTGAGGCCCAGCAGGGGTTTTCCACCAGTGGCTCGTCATGGCTTTGTCCACTTGTAGTCACCACCCCACCCACCCCCAACTACAGGCCACATTGTCCAGTCAAACCCGGGGCGAAAGCCGGAGCGAGAAAAACATGGATTGTTCCCTAATTGCCAGTGGATGTTTGTTCGTTCCCAGGCTGTGGGCCAATCCAGCAAGCTGTGCTGGGCTCAGACAAAGCCTGTGAGCCATCGCCATGGAGAGGGATTGTTTGCATCCAGTCATGCCAGTATGCGCAGTCCCCCTTGTCAGCAGGCCTCTTTGTTTTGGTGGTCACTTGTTGGATCGGCTGCCCCCACCACAGCTGATATCACAGAGGAAATCACGGGAAAACAAACAGAGAAACCTTTGGCCAATTTGTTATCGCATTCACCTTCGCCTTAATAAGATTCCTTCCACTACAGCACTAACACACTTCAGGCTGTTGACAGCATTCATTAATTCATTAATTTTTACTCGTACAATTTAGTTTTAAATGTTACATACGGCTAGTGTAACTAGCAAGATCATTTTCTAGTATTCCCACCACAGAAGTATATTTAGCCTAGACAACAGGTTATACAACTTTTTTATACAACAGTTGAGCTTGACTGTGGGAAACCACTCTTCATATCAACTGTAGCATACAGTGCTGCAGGGGAGAGAAGCCTCTGTAGTCTGCCTAGGGGCTGCAGGATATACACACTTCCAAGTCATCCATCTCTGGACGGCTTCCATCAACCGTTTGTTTAAGAGGGCTCTTTGAGGTCAGTCACATCAAAGCAATTCTGCACGCTCAACATCGGTGGATCCAATTAATTTCCTTTTGATCCGGATCAATTGCTGCAAGTCTTGAGTCAACTGAATGTATGCGGCTTTGAGATTCCCACTCTTCATTATGGTCAAATTGAAATTGAGTTTTTGTTTAGTTCAGGATTGACCCTGGACCTTTTTGCCAACTGGCGGCACACTGTACCTCACCTTGAACCAAGAAGAATCAAGTTTGTTTCCATTAAGCCACCTTCACATACGACACCTGTTAATGTATGAGGTAAAAAAACATGGGATAGATAACACATTTTCATTCCCAGTTTTCCATTACGTTAAAAGTAACAGGTGATGTGTATTCCCACCTGACTGTATTTAGCGGGATGCTGCTGAGTGTGAACGTCTGCAAGACTTGTTAAACATGAGGTCTCATGCCAGTTAACCTGGCTATGAACTATCCTAACTATCTCTAGTTTAGGGAACCATGGTAACAGTTGGCAGTTACTAGGGTTTGTTTACATGAACTAATTAGCTGCTAATGTTATGTATTTGGGGACCAAGCAGCGAAGTTACATTTCGGAGACTGTAACATCAGCCAGATAACTAGCTACCATTTCATTATTTCATAATACTGGCCTATTATAATATAGTGTTTTAATAAAGGGCTTTCAGTGTGAGTGGGAATCGGGTATATGTAACAGCCTAAAGGGGCCAAACCTAATTTGACCACAGGTAGTATTCTTCTCAGCCACCCACCCCCCTAACTCCCCACTCTCCCACTCCCACACTCATCCAATATCTTGACTTCCCATAAGAAAACACATTCCTGGGATGCCTCTGGCCTCATGCCTGTCCATGCGTTCTGAACCCAGTGTAGATTGGGGGGTGCTGCAAGGTCAGGGGTTATGCTTTAAGTCCACCACTCAAGAATGACATGCTGACCTTGGTTTACAAAAGGCAGTGGTGGGCAAATAATAGCTGAGTGTGTTTTTAAAAGTCCTAAAAAAACAACTGTGTTGCCTTCCTGCCTTTTATTTAGTCAAAAGACAAGATTAGACAAATTTTAGACAAAAAATTTGAACAAATGCAGAATGTTAGTAGTTGGTGTGTGGGCAAACCGGTGCTCATTAATACACCACTGTTGTCATCCAGGGAGCTTTGTGACATGCTCCACAGTCAGCCAGTAAACAGGAGACTTTTATATCTCTATATTCATGAATGTATCTGTGATCTTTATCAGATAATTCCTAGCTTATCACAAGTAGATGGTAGTTGATGTGTTTTGTCCCACAACAAAATGTCTTTAGACACCAAACCTGCCGTCACATATCAAGCATAAGCAGCAGTGTATTCGCCAGTACTCTGGTGTATCCTCAGAATAAACAACAATATTCATAGCATCTTGAACAAGGTTAATGTGGATTAAATGACTTGCTGTCCACTCTGCTCTGCACTGGGTCAAGGGTTCCGCGGTAGCCCCTCACCTGTTGCTGTGTAAGGGGGTGAATTCCTGACAGAGTTGACTGAGGAGGCCTTATGATCCCCCTGTGATCCGGTGCCATAAATAAGCGAAGGCCCTGACAGCTGCCTCTGGTGAATATACTACTATCGCCTGTGAATACATTTGAGAAGGTGCTTCAGCAACTGGACTCAGTGTAGTGAATCTCTCCCCAGGATTTTATTATCACATCTAGACATCTAGAGGACTCATCAAGCTGTAACTCTGTGAGGAGAGCAGTACTGAGAGAGGTTAAGTGTAAACTTGTCATGAATTTATTTGGTCATGGATATTTGGCATGAATAACACTGGTGAAAAATACCCACTTTAGTGTTTAAACAAAGGGGACCTTTGGTGACGTTCTTAATTTGGAGTCTCTGACCATAAAGGGCTGTCATCTTGTGTGGTGCGTTAACTGTCTAATAACATCTAATTTATAGCCATTGTCAAGCTCATTGATGCTATTCTAAAATGGATTTGTAATTTATTGGACTACATTTAGCATTTAGGAAACAGAATTTATACTTGTATGTTTTTGACCATAGTGTTGATTTAGCACATGCCAGCCTTCATTCCCATTACAATGTCAGCCCACACAGTAAAATGTCATATCAGTTAACTAAAAGGAGTGCTAGAAGAGTAATGGATTTACAACATCATGACATTCTGTCCATTTCCACATCAGGAATGGAATGCAGACATGGTACATAATTCTTTATATGTGAAGGCAAGTACACATGGTTGACATTCTTAACTGCTAACAAATTTAAATCTGACAAAGTTGGCTAGCTCAAATGTTCTTCACACATGTGAACCTATTACCTAGCTGGCAAAGGGCAGTCATAATAAGGTCAGCGGCACTGAAATGCTTGCTGTGCTGAATGAGCACATAGCGCCTATCTGCTGTAGTGTGAGGTGTTCCAGAGGAAGGCATCTGCTTTTCACCTGTTCATCCATACCACCAGGGTGTGATTTGTCCAAAAAACAGAGGGGTGGGGTTTATCATTAAAAAACAAGCAATAAATAGGCCTAATTCTTTTCAAGTTAACGGTAGGCCCTATTAGGTTACATTTTGAACAGTTGAACATTTAATGCAAACTAAAATATATAAAATACATGAAATATATATATATTTTTTAAATCCCCCCCAACCCCCCCAACAAATCGCACCCTGCATACCACTGCTGTCTGCCCTGCTGCACCCGGTCAGCAAAGCTCCTCAGTTAGAACCTGAATAATACATCTGATACATGCCTGCAGCCTATCCTGCCATAGTTAGGTTTGTCTGTGTCTGTGTCTGTGTCTGTGTCAGAGCAAAGGAACTCGAAGCTCCTGCACACATTTTGAGTTGTTCTTTAACCAGCAACTTTTTTATATGTTGCCCACCTGGATGACCATGTTCTAATCAATTTGACCAGTATCCATGTGATGTTGTGTAATGTCAAGTCAGTGGACCAACATTTTGAAAGATTTTTCTACAGATGGGTCATTTCTGATTAAAATGGAAAAGGAGGTGAATCATGCACCAGTCACAAACAGTTTCACATCCGTTTTTCATCAGTTTCACAAACTAAGCATTTCACTGTCCCTTTTCCCAGGCAAAAAGCAGTTACACATAAATTATTGCGACACATCCGAATACCTGAATTTCCAAGCCACATAGTATATCTCCCTAACAACTAGGGGTGGGAATCTCTTGGCACCTCACGATTCGATTCGATTCCGATTCAGAGGTCAACGATTCGATTCTAAACCGATTCTCGATTCTAAACCGATTATCGATTCTAAACCGATAAAACGATTATCGATGCATCTCGATTTTTAAAACATTTGAGTTTGCTACTCAGAGTCTCAAATCACTTCCTACTTTGTGTTTGATAATTAAAGAAAATCAACAGATCTATTTTTTTTATTAGAGAAAAAGTGTGTCCTTGTCACAATTATGACTTTCTATGAACAATGCAATAATCGATGCAGCTTGCATTTCAACACAAAATGAATGTGTAAAAAAAAAAAAAAAAAAAAAATTATTTTTTTATTTATTTATTTATTTTATTTTATAAAAAAATCGATTATGAACTTTTCTGAATCGAGACAGAATCGTTCTAGAGAGAATCGAGAGAAATCAAAAAATCGATTTTTTTCCCCACCCCTACTAACAACTGTCAAAAGTTTTGTAATGAATGCTGGCAAGCATATTACTGAGGTCAGGTTTATGAAACATGCCTACCACAGTTCCAAGAAATCAGTATATTTCAAGTCAGTTGCAAACACTGACAATTCATTACTGGTTTTCATTTCACTTAAACCAACCACTGGAAAATTATTTGAAGTAGCCTAATGGGTAAGTGCCCTTTTTAAATGCACATGAGCGATGTCAAGTCAGAGCCACCAGATCAATTAAATTATATTGTTTAATAAGATTGTGCAGATTTTCTTAGGAGGGGTCAAAAGACGTCACTGTGGTCTGTGTGTCTCATTGCATGTCATTGCACATCTGGTTTGGCAGACAGGATTCACATTCGGTTTTAATTAGAGATTGGGTTAGAGTTTTGTGTAGTGCCAACTAGTGCTGCACGATTAATCTGATCGCAGTTGCGATCTCAGCCTGTGCAATTACATAACTGTGTGTGAACGCGACAACCTATTCTGTTTGTGTGCAGTCTGCTCATTATCTATGCCCATAATAAAGAGATGACCAATCAGGCTCTATTTAGGCAGGGAAGCGTGTGCAGTGCATGATCACATGACTATTCGATGTACAGACGGGGGTGGGGGTGGGGGGGTGTTCCAAGTACATGGTTTAGTGACAAATCTGGGTAAGTTAACTCAGAGTAAGTGGTAAACCCTCTAATAGAAGATCCCTAAGGTTTGTCACTAAACCACATACTTGGAATAATCCTCAGAGGGTTGTACTATGAGTTTAACCTGCTTAGATTTATTTTGGGCTTATCAAGAAATGTAAAGGAAAGTCAGGGTTGATTAAAATGTCGGTTGACTCTGTCTTACTCAAGGGGGGCATTCACCAACACAGGAGTTTATGACCCATAGCTCGCGCACCTCTTTTTTTCACCGGAGGAATGCAGGAATCATCATTCGTGACTATGAAGAGTTAAAAACAAAACGTAATACCATGGCGACCAAAAAGGCCCTGGAGGCTTGTTGGCAGTGCATTGCGTCAGAGTAAATTCGTAATTTGATACAGTTGTCTTGTCGTAGGCTAGGCTATGTTGTGTATTTTGTCTGTTTTGTCCATTTAATATTACTGAGATAAGAGATACAATAGTCCAGCTAAATATGCGAAAGCAATTAGGATAACTTAATTCTAGCCTCCACATGGGCTAGAGTTCTGAAATTGACTCGTTACTCACTGTTAATTAAGTAAGATCTACTCCCTAGGCTAAATGTATGAATATAATGCTTCTGTGTTAAGAATAACTTAATTCAATCATTTCACCTGCAACCCCAGTTGAAAGCGCACCTTCAACACGTCAGGATTATTAACAGAATATTTTTTTAATATCATATGGTAGGCTATGCATTAATAGTTTTCATTAATGCTGAGTATAGATGAGGCGTGTTGCCTACACCTATAATAGCCTATTCATGCGCTCACAGCAAGCAGAAAAAAAGGCTGACCTCGTGAAAACTGATGGGCTGATAGAGAATTGACAGCCACGTCCTGCTACGTTTTCCCAGGCAAATGAGTTAACCGTTGCAAACAACACAGGAAGGCCTATAATGGACGGGGCGGTCAGCCCTGACCTTGGTGGCGGCTCGGTGTCCACCCTTTATGATTGCCCAGTTAAAAAACATATGTAGTTCACATGCCTGTCTCATGTACAGTTGAATGGGATACTGTTGAGCTGCTCAAGCATTATATCGCAATCACGAATCGCAGTATTGTCCACAATAATCTTAATATGACTTTTTCCCCAAATCATGCAGCCCTAGTGCCAACAGATTAAATAAAACAATATTTCAAAAGTAAGGAATGAGTTGAGGGCCTCATGTTCGAATTTGAGTAGGCATTATGAATTCCATGATCTGTTTTTGGCAGGGCTGGTTAATATCAATGGTGCCTCGTTGAGCAAACGCCACATGGCTCCTTATGGCCTGCTGTGGCCCTGTTCTAAACATCTCAAATTAGGTAACAGTTTTGATTAATGTATTAAACCTGTAGTGTAGTTGTGGACTAATGAAAGAGGTGGTGGTGGGCTTCAAGGCTTCTTTGAGAAGCATACTTCTTGTTTCAGCTTTAACACCACCATCTCTTCCTGTTGAAAAATCTTTGACATTCACACGATGGTGAGGTAGAGAAGGGCAGTGCGCAGAAGAGTAAATATCTCCTCTGACAAGACTCTTATTAAAGCATTTATTCTCAGGCCTTCATTCCAGCCTGCCACTGGCATGTCTAGGCGATATGGGGGCGCTCCTGAGGACCGGATGCCTTGTTTGGTTGATTAAACGCAAATACAGATGTTTCACAAGAAGCCAAAAAGGTCAGCTGTAGCAGATAACTAAATGTTATCACTTAATTGGAAATTTGGGTGTGATTAATATATCCCAGCAAGAATACACCCCAGCAAGAAAAGGCAGGAAGAAATTTGTAGATATTTTTATTCATTTGCAGAGGTCTGTAGCAGTATTAGAGTGGACGACACTGCCTGTTTTAAATTGCATTTTGAGTGAGAAGGTGGATGATGAATTATACGTTGTTGATGTCATGCAAACTTTGTTTCAGTTAGCTGTTAATAGAGCCGTGCGATGTAATCTCATCCGTCTACAGAGTCTAGGGCTGTGTATTGGCAAGAATCTGGCGATACAATACTTATCATGACACAGGGATTACGATTTAACACATTGCAATATACTGTGATACTATAAGCAAGGTCAGGTGGTATATAGCTTTATTAAAATCAAATTTTAGGAAAACTGTCATAGTATAAACAGCATCCTGTTTCAGAGTCCCACACACAAAATGAACCATTGTCTGCCACGAATCTTTGCATGTAAACTATTCGTTTTTGAGAGTCGATACAGCATTACAAAACATAATATTGTATCAGTATTTTCTTACAGCTGTACCAGAGACTATGGATAGCTCTAGTTACCCTCAATTCAAAACTGCTGTTCTAACAGCCAAGATGTCTGGAGGGAGTGGCAGATCTTTCTAGTCTTTCTGTCTCCTCAGATTGGATGTCATATAATGTTTATTTATTACTGCTGTCGCAAGTATCCCGGAGTTTCAAATCTGGGTAATTCAGTTCCACTCCATCTTAACAACAGACGGCTCATTTCTCTGCATTTAATTCTAGCCGGGAACCTTTTTTTTTGCACTGTCAGTGTCATAAAGCAGAGCACTTGTTTATCACAAGTTTTAAGACAGCCCTGTGTTGCTGTGCTCAACTTCTTTCACTTCCCCCCCTGGAATGATCACTTAAAAATGAGTTATTTTTCATTCTGCCGATGGTGGAGTTGAGGCCCCTGTGTAATGCAAGTGCATGACGCTGTTACATTTTACATGAACAATGTTTTCAGACCGTGTTTAAACAAGTACTTTTGGGCCATCCGACACAGTCTCTGTGATTGATAACTGTGTTAGATGATTATTGAGTAATTTGGTCATTTGATACAGCCATCAACGATTTTCATTGTGTTATGTGAGTTTGTTGCTGTGGTGTTATTTCTAATTATATGCTGCGCATCGGGGTCCTGTTTTTCCCGTCGGGACTATACATTATCCCTTACACAGTAACTGGATAAGCATGTGGAAACCCCAAACCGGAAGGCAAGGCAAGGCAAGGCAAATGTATGAACGGAGGCAATTCAATATGCTTTACATAAATAAGAGCAAAAGGAACATCCAAAGGAAAGATGAAGACAAGTGAAGAGATAAATACATAACTAAAAGAACGTACATAAAATGGAATAAAAACATTGTGGAAGTAGCCCGGACTGTGTGTTTATCTCTTTCAGGCTTCAGCGACTAGAGAACCAAAGCTTAATAGCCCGAGTAGAATCATTAATAGCATTCATAATACAAGCCAATGGAGCCTGACAGCCATTTTCAGATAAAAGTCCAAAACAGAGCTTAACCCAAGACTAGAGCTTTACATTAGGCTCGCCTATCTATTTTGGAACACTGAGTAGAGACCATGGAGCAATATCCTGAATAGAATCTGCAATAGAGCCTGATAGAGCTGTTTTCAGAGAAAGTCCCGAAGTAGCCGAATAGAGCAATATCCTGAATAGAATCCGCAATAGAGCCTGATAGAGCTGTTTTCAGAGAAAGGTCCGAGATAGAGCTTAGCCCATGAATAGAGCCTAAATAGAGCACTTGGGCATAACCGTATATCTGAGACATCCCTTCCCTGTCAGAAATGACTAGAGGTCTAGTTCCAGAATGAAAGTGCATTATAACAGTTCTGAAGAACATTGAAAAACTGAATAGATAAATAAAGTAAGTAATTAAAAGGTAGAGTGCTTTTTTATCAGTTAACAAAAAGCATCTGAGAACTCTTGGGTCTTAAGTCTAGATTTGAGACTGGCTACAGTTGGAGCACCTTTAATGTCATCAGAAAATTGGTTCCAGACCTAAGAAGCATAGCAGCTAAAGGCTGCTTCACCATATTTAGTTCTGACAGTAGGTGTTACCAACAGATTTTTCTCCAGTGATCAGAGGTATAGCAGGTGTTCATAGCTGAAAGGTCATTTATCTGAGAGGTAATTTGGTCCTGTCTCATTAAGTGATGTATGAACAAGCGGCGGTGCTTTAGTAAGTACATTCTGAGACTGACTGGGCCAGTGCAAGGATTTAAGTATTGGAGGAAGGTCTCTGGTAGCTGCGTTTTGTACAAGCTCAAGCTGTTTGATGGTCTTTTTAAGAAGGCCTGTGAAAAGACCTTTTCAGTAGTCAACCCTGTGGGACATAAAAGCATAAATGAGTTTTTCTAAATCATGCTTTGACATAAGGCCTCTAAGTTTGGCTGTGTTTTTGAGATGGTAAAAAGCAATTTAGTCATTGCCTTCACATGGATGTTAAAACTGAGATCACAATCAATTAAGACACCAAGATTTTTTACAGTGCCCTTTGCTTTAAGTCCTTTTGTGTCTAGATGAGTAGCAGTCCTAAGTCTCATCACTTTTACCAAATACGATTATTTCAGTTTTGTCCTTATTCATCTGAAGGGAAATTTGAGACATCGAGCAGTTTATTTAGTCAGTGTACTGACAAAGAGATTCTAGGTGACCATAGTCTTTAGGTGAGAGGGCTAAATTGGGTGTCATCAGCATAGCTATGATAAGAAATCTTGTTGTCTTTCATGACAATACGGGAGCATATAAAGGTTGAATAATAGAGGTCCCAAGATCAACCCCTGGGGGACACCACAGGTCAAGGATCTTGGTATTGAGGTATAGTTTCCAGTGGCAACAAAGAAGTTTCTGTCTTGTTAGTTTGATCTGAGCCTCCTGATAACTGTACCCGAAAATCCAACCCAATGTTCCGGTCTGTGTAGTTATATAATATGATCAACAGTGGCAAATGATCCACTAAGTCCAATAACCCTAGGATTGATGTTTTGCCTGTAACCTTAATGAAAGCTGTTTCAGTGCTGTGGTTGGCACAGAAACCTAACTGAAAGTTATTAAAATAGTTAAGAAGGCAGATACTTGATTACAAATGTTTTCAATGATTTTGAACTGGTATATGGGATATGGGCTGGTAATTCTTAATTACTGTCTAAGAACTGTCTAGGTTATTCTTTTTGAGTCGGGGCTTTATAACAGCTGATTTCTGGGATTAGGAAATGTGTAAAATCGCAACTACATTTACAGTTTTAAGCACGTCTGCTGCAAAGAAGGTTTTTTTTTTAGTACATGAGTATTGTTTATATGTCTACTGATGATGTTGGAGAAGAAAGTCTGTTTTGCAGCACTATATGTGTGAATTTGATAGTGGACCTGAAGTTTGTATTTGCGCCATTTTCTTTCAATCTTCAGGAGTTTAAGAGTTGGATTATGTTTCCACAGTGCCTTCTGTTTGCCGGTGACTGTCTCAACCTTTACCGGAGCAATGTCATCCACAATATTAACCATTTTTTTATTTAAATTATTCAACAAATCCTCTTCAGAGCCTGAGGAAAAGCATCAGTGAGACTTTTGAAGATAGGTACTTTGTGTCCTTTACGTTGCCCACTCCAAGGACATCCTCCTCCTGAAGTAAGGCCAAGTAAACACTATGACATGAGGGGACAGAAAGTCAATAGCAGGAAGACCAAAATCAAGGCTCCAAAGAATTAGAAGAACTTTAATATAAGCTGTCAGTTCCTTGATGGAAAAGCTGACAGATACTATGAGCTCTAGGGGAGTGATTTGCATAGTCAAAAACAACAGGGGCCCTAATTTCATTTATGGGCAACTGGGATCGAGCAAAGCAATGAGCAAAGTCCACTGCACATCAACAAAAACTAATTTAATACCATTTGCTAATTTAATACCACAAGCAAGATCCTAAGCACAAACATGGGTGGGCACACAATAGCTTTAGTTCATGCGTAACGTACTTTGCCTGTTGCTTTTCTCATTGCCCGCCAATGAAATTAGGGCCCCAGTTCCTCAATATACAAGAGGCTGTCCTTGTGGCATTATGGAGCCAAGCATGAGGGTACTGTAGAACAGACAGATGTAGAAATACTACACAAGGATGGTGGCTCTATCAGGTAAACAAACCTGGCACCACGGGTGTCATGCTCCTGTAAATAAGACAGCATGGTTAGAAACGTCACACATCGGCTTCTGGACTTGCTGCTAACCACAAATTGCAAACGTAGGAGAAGCATTTAAAGGTGCATGGTACCCAGTTCTGGCTCAGTAAATGGGAAACAAAGTGTCTCGGAACTCGCCATACACTATTTCAATCAATCAACATGTTGATTCAGAAGCACAGAAGGTTGTGATTTGATTAGTTGTTGAACTCAAACACAGACAACATTTTGCTGAATGAGTGTTATAAACAGTAATTAAGCGCCTAGAGACAATTGTATTGTTATGGCGCTATATAAATAAAATTGAATTGAATTGAATTAATTGAAGAGATATTTTGGGCGTTGGAAACCAAAATAAAACAGATAATTTTGACCCAGGATTACTTGTTTGTCTGAGTGTCCTCAGTGTGCCTACCTCCTCAACCTCATCTCATGTCTGATGATAAAAGTGTAGCTGTATTCCCCTGGATGCACATAATTGAAGAAGCCCTGATTTAGTGCGATTCTGACTCTAACAGGCAATTCCTTCATTTGCATCTAGTGAAAGTCATGACTTAGCTAAGCATAGAGAGGAAAATAGATGGAGAAACCTCCGTAACCCCCCACCGTATCACCCACCCACCCTCCCACCCACACACACACACACACACACACACACACACACACACACACACACACACACATCCACCCACACACACACACACACACACACCCCCCCCACACACACACACACACACATCCACCCACACACAAGCACCCACCCACCCACACACACACACACATCCACCCACACACACACACACACACACCCACACAGACCCACACACACAATATACTACCCAACTCCCCCTCAATCTTCCCCTCTTTGCCACCCCCCAGCCCCCCATGCAGCTCCTCCTCCCTCCTCAACAATGCCTCCCCCTCGCTGTTTCCATCAGAAGACTTATGGCCTGACTTGGCGCTCAGGCTCTCGCTCACATTCACAGGATGCATTGCGTCGCATGGGAACGGGCCCATTTACGGGGCTTTTACAGGCCTGTTTTGGCTGGGGATGCTGCTGTAACCGTGGACAGTTGTATATATCACTCTGGTGGGCCTGAAGCCTGGCTTTCAGCAGATTGCCATCTCTGGAAGCCCAAAGAATGGATGCCAGTCCACAGTCATAAAGAGAGGTGGGAGGGTGGGGAGGGTGGAACTGGAGCGATTAGAAATTACACTGGTGTTAAAGATCGTGGGTCAGGTTGAAAAAAATAACAGTTAAAGCCTAAGGGAGCATTTTCTGGGGGCATTGTTTGGGTCTTCGAAACTGCAAAAAATGCAAAAAGTGTTCAGCCACGAGAGGCAGAGGCTCTTATGCCCAGTGGCTGTGCTTTATTGTAGTAATTATAAAGTAACTATTTATGCAACAGTCGTAGTTACCGAGAGAGAATATATTTTGGTAACATTTTATTTGGATAGTTCGCCTACAGAGACTTTACAGATGTTTTTTTAATGCTAATAATTCACTGAACATCACCTTAACCTAACCCTAACCCTAACCATAACCATAAATTGTAGTTACCAGAGTTTCAATAGATAATTGTTTATAACCTGAGTATCTGTAGATAGTCTATAGGGGACCATCCAAATAAAGTGTGATCGATATTTGAGATACTTCTGTTGTTGCTGCTGTTTGGCTGTTCCACATTTCACAATCACACCTAGCTCTCTTGTTGCTGTTGGTGTTTGCTGTTGTTGTTGTTGTCCAGCTACTTCAATAGCTGTTATTTTAGCGGCTTAGCTCAGGGAGGAGCTACAAATTACAGGATAGGAGATTTTCATGGAGGAAAATCACAGGTTACACATCAAATGCGTGCGCGTTGGTGCTCATCCAACCCAAGGGGTCGACTCCTCGCTGCCAAAATGATGGCTCATGCTGCAGCCTTGCCAGCGCCCTAATGAGATCTCTGCCTCTGCGCTGCTTGTGTCAGCACTTTGAGAAAAGGGTAACTTACACAGAGCGCGTGGCACCAAAGACACCCCCCTTCCCTCCCTCCCTCCCTCTCTCCACTACCCCCCACAGCTGCATGGGGAAGCAGGCAGGCCATTTGAAAAAGCCAGTGGATGCTGGGGACACACGCAGAGCTCCGGCAAAACAAATGAGACAAGTGGCAACCAGCAGCGCCAGGCTTGACGCGAGCCGCTCGTCTGATGTCTTGTTTTTTTTTTTTATTTATGCATGACTTATTAGCATTGTTAGCTTGTTAGAGATAGCACGGCGGCTCTAATTAGGGATACAGCCTGGGCGCTCGGTTGGGGCTTCATCTCAGAAATGTTTTATACGACACCCCAGTTAACTGGAAATGAGCTCTTGTTAGATAATAAATGTGAACAGTGATTGATTAACTGCTGGGACAGGCTGTGAATTGCATTAGCAGAGTCATTATGACAGATGAATTATTCAGAGATGCAGTCATAAATGCAGATCGTTTTTGTGATTTACTTGAATAATAAAGAATTAGTCATGGTCATTGTAGAGGTAAAACGTACAATTAGGGATCTAAATCTAACTAGAGCTTAGCAATAGGCCCCAACACTTAATAGACTTCGTAGGCATGGCATTGAGATTTGAAAGTAGAGTATTGTCCAGGGATGAGTCATCTTGCAGTAAAGAGCTCCTCTGCTGGTTGTGTGAATAGCAGTGAAGATCAGTAACGCTCTTTTAGATGCATATTTTTCATTACCAATTTCCTTCCATTCCACTCCAAGCTCTGGCCCATGCCGAACGTCTTCTCTGCAAAACATATTGTGCAATAAGAAAGCTGTCAACCACCACAACATAATGATACCTGCCCTCGTAAACACTGATGGCCTGCTTGGAGAATAGGAGAGGGAAGAATAATATCAATACAAACAAGCTGCAGTCAAGTTGCATATTGACCTTTCTTCAAATTGGCCTTAATTTCCCTTGCCGCATTTCTACTCATAGGTGGCTATTGTTGGTGATTTTATAAATAGAGGAAGTTATCAGAGATAAACTGTAGTCTTTTCTCTCTGTACAGAATGCGAGAGAGAGCCCATTCAGAAGCCCTGACCATCACAGAGGTATGACATCACCCAGATGAGAGCCATGGAGCTGAAAGTGTGGGTGGATGGAGTCCAGCGCATTGTCTGCGGGGTCACTGAGGTCACCACATGTCAGGAGGTGGTGATCGCGTTGGCCCAGGCCATAGGTGAGTGATAACACCGCCTTGGGGAGACACGCTAGTTGATATTAGTGTAACGGTGTCCTTAAACTTAGACCGGTTTCCTAACCTAATCTGTTTTTGTTGGTTCTATTAAAAGAAAAAGATCTGCAGTTAAATAATAGGTGAGAGTTAGATCAAGTAATTCCCTCCGTAGAGCTCGGCACAGAACCTACTGGTACGGTGCCACCCCTGGGCCACTTTGAAAAAGTCATCAGCCGAGAAACAAGCGGCGCTTTCTCCGGAGTGCTCAGCCGAGCGAACAACGGGGGCCGTTCCACAGCGCTGCACCCAGCGCCTTGTGTTTCGAAGAGTTAACAGCCCCGGGCCATTCAGAGGCACTGCAGCATGGGCCGCACGGCCCTGGGCCTCTTTCTGCAGGTCTCCAGGCTTTTGTCCTGGCCGGCGCAGCGCTTTGATTCAGAAAAGACCTTTTTCGCTTGTCTTGCTGGAGCGAAGTAACAAATGTGTTCCTTTTCATGTGGGACCCCGCTGTGCTCAGACTATGGCTGGGGTTCTTATCTGCCATTCACAGAAAGGAAGAAAAAGATCCACATACATGTATGCACACAAACATACACATTTATTTACATTTATTTATGCACACACACACACAGACATATGCATGCACATGTACACACATAGGGGCGTCCCTTGCCAAATGGATTTCCTTCTATCTGTAATCCCTCTCCCACCCCCCACCCTGGATTCCCAACTTCCCTTGCCGTGGGGCTCTAGCCATAGTTCTCTCTCCTCTAGGCAGTGATTCCCCGCATCAGAAACATGTACAAGGTTTCAGCTCTGCTGTACTTAGTCATCTCTTATATCCACCCGTCCACCGGCCTCCAGAGGAATTGGTCTGTTACAGCTCAAAAAAGCCTTACAAGATATTTAATGTGTGCCATGTTTTGCCATTGAGCATTTTGCGAGGAGGGCACAACATTCGCAGGGAATTCATGGCTGATTTGCCAATATATCATTCCTCTTACTGCTTGGCACTCTGACCGAAGGCTATGATTCTTCAGGCTTCTAAGGCAATTTTGAACCCCCCAACCCCCCCCCCCCCCCTCCTTTCTTCACTGGAGAACAGAAATGCTTGTGCATGCCTAACACAGCAGTCTTGTTTCCCATCTGATCCCTCTCTGTTAGGAGACACCCCTTTGCTCTTTTGCTCCCCTAACTTTTTTGCATGTTCCGTCACCCTTAGCAACAAGTGGGCTTTGTGTGGGCGTTCTCTTCATGTGGCAGGCCTTTTACAGTGTGCTGTGAAATACAGTATTGTCCCTTTTCTGAGAATCATGGAAATGTGACTTAAAGTGGTTGACCCCCTCATAGCCTCCTGGCAGAGTTCCCTCTCATTTGAGATGCAGGATTTATGTTGTTTGTCTGAAGCTGTGGTCAGGTTTGTGTGAAGTGACACAGCACCCCAGTCTCACAATGGGAGATTGACTAGAAAAGCTATGGTTTTCATAGCATTAATTACTGTAATGTTATTTGGGCTGTAAATTATGGTTGTGTTGTTTCACATCAAAGGAGTCAAAACTGAGTGATGAGAATAGCTCTTCTTTTTTCTCTTGCTCTGTCCAGGACGCACAGGGAGGTACACTCTGATTGAGAAATGGCGGGAGACCGAGCGCCACCTGGCGCCGCACGAGAACCCGGTGGTGTCGCTCAACAAGTGGGGGCAGTACGCCAGCGACGTGCAGCTGGTCCTCCAGCGCACCGGCCCGTCCCTGAGCGAGCGGCCCACCTCCGACAGCACGGCGCGCGTGCCCGAGCGGGGCCTCTACCGCCAGAGCCTGCCGCCGCTGGCCAAGCTGCGGCCCTCGGCCTCCGACCGCTCCCTCAAGCGCCGGGAGCCCAAGCGTAAGTCACTCACCTTCACCGGCGGCACCAAGGGCCTGCGCGACATCTTTGGCAAGGGCCGCGACTCCGAGGCCAAGCACCACCGCGCCGCAACTCCCATTGCCCATGCCCACCCGTCGGCCGCTGCTGCCGCTAGCCTTGCCAGGAATGGGGCGCTGACCCCCATCCCCGGAGCCCACGGCCCCTCGCAGGAGCTGAGCCGGCTGGTGCAGCTGCAGAAGGAGAAGCTGCGCTCGCTGGAGAGCCGCTTGCAGAGTTGCGAGGTGGAGATGCAGGCGTGGATGGACGGCACCGAGGGCGGCGGAGGAGGAGGAGGTGGTGGTGGTGGTGGTGGCCGGCTGAAAGAGGTGGATGAGGACGGGGAGGGGCGGGAGGAAGAGGAGGAAGAGCTCCTCCGTCTGGAGCAGCAGCTGCGGCGGAATGAGGCGGAGATGCAGGAGGAGGAGTTCTGGGAGAACGAGCTGCAGATCGAGCGCGAGAGCGAGCGGCAGCTCCGCGAGCAGCTACAGGAGCTGCGTGCCCGCGTGCAGGATTGCGAGGCCCGTCTGGCCGAGTACCTGGCTCGCATCCAGGGCATGGAGGCCGGCCTGGAAGCCGAACGGCTGCAGCAGGAGATGCAGGAGACGCGACAGGCCAACGAGGAGGAGCTGCGTGCCCGCCTGGAGAAGGTCCACACCGAGCTGGAGCTGCAGGCCCAGCATGCCGCGCGGCTGGATAACAGCTGCCGTGCTGTGGACCGTTCAATCGGACAGTCCAGCAAGAGGCTGCAGGTCAGTCACACACACACACACACACACACACCCACACACCCACACACCCACACACACACACACACACACCCACACACACACACACCCACACACCCACACACCCATTCACCCACACACACACACACACACACACACACACACACATACACACACACCCACACACCAGGGTTTCTGCTTGTTTTTTTTCTTGCCAGTCTAATGTCAAAGTTTCTGGTCCTAGTAATGTTTCAATAACAGTCTATGTTTCAAACACAAATATAATGTACAAGAATGACAACGACCTCAAATAATTTAGACTATTTAATGAACAATAATGATTAAGCAAAACGAACAGTAACAATTGAGTAAAACCTCAACATTAGCCGCTAAACTGTAAGCTATTATGAAACATCTGTAACCTGTAAAATCTGTAGCCTGTTTAAAAACTGCCACTGCACCCATCGTGTGCGCTTGGCATCAATGAGAGGTGCGGCTGCTGATTAAGTTGTCACTTCACCCTTTGGCTGTCAAAACACAAATGCCCTGTTTGTGGTGTATGAACATTATTACCAGACATTTTGTAGTTTTTAATTGATCATTTTTTTATACATTTTACCAGGCAAAACCCAGTTATAACCGGCTAACAGAAACCCTGCCACACACACACACACACACACACACACACACACACACACACACACACACACACACACACACACACACACACACACACACACACACACACATATACAGTGTCTTTCACCAGATCAGAAATCAACCTCAGAAAGCAACCCTTATCTTCATGTCTACACCCGGAATTTATCAAGCACTAATTTATTAAATCTTGACATCGGTAGTGATATTGTGAGACACACAGAAGGCTATGAATGATTCATCAGCAGAGCCCTTGGCAGGTCTAAGATCTGTGAACTCTCTTATCCAGAGGTCTACAGCTGTCTTCATTAAGTTGCCGCCATTATGATCCCGTTACAAAATGATGGTATGATTAGCTTCTGAGTTGCATCTGAGCCTCAGAGGCACTATTAGAAGTGGAGTCAGTGTGGTTAATCTTTGTGAAGTTCCTTCCAGTACATGCCCCCATGTCCACCCTTTCTCAAATTCCAGAGGTTTCTTGAGGGGGAAATGAACTGGGTTACCATGACGGATCAGCCTTTTTTCATAATCTGAACTGCTTAGAGGGCTGTATGCATATTTATATCAGTGCCCCACCTAAGAAGTGCTTGCTCATGGTCTACGTGCCTTTTTCTCATCAACGCAAGGCTTTTCCCTTTTCATACAGAGCTGATCCATCCGTGGACATCACGAATGTCACGTGAATGACACTGCGTAATATTATTTACCCTTCATAGGGAAAGTCATTGGGATTTCACCTCTACACAAATCAAATTAGGCAGAGCAAACAGCGCGGACCCAGCGTTGACGTTGCACCACGGGCAGACAAGAGTTAAAAAGCTTGGTGTTAGCGCTGTAAATAGGATTTGCTAAGTGAATTTAATGCCTAATTGAGTGGAGAGAATGTACCCGGGGCTCTTTAAAAAGAGCAGAGTAATTCTGCCAACGCGTCTTTATCATTCGACTGAAGCCGTATGGAAAAAGTGAGCAGCAGGCCTTGGCCACCGTAATGCTCGGGCAGAGCTGGTTCCTCCTTGCAGCCATGGTGGAGGTGCTGCAGTTATGACTCGGGGCGGAGAGGAGAGGAAAGGAGAGGCGAGGAGAGAGGCCTGAATTATGTAACGCTCTGCTGGTAGCCAACGGTGAAAGATTAAGTGCTGGAGCTGGATTAAGTGTACCTTGAATGCGTCAGCTCTCTTTGGGGCTTGCAAGCAACGTACACACTCGCATTGCGCACTTTCGAAAAAGAAGGGAGCCAAACCTATCATGTATTAATATTAATAGGGAGTTGTATGATCGCATTGTCTGTACTTGAGACCAATGCAGTGAACAGAATTGTTAGAATGCATTTTGGCAAGTTATTATGTGAAAGATGGATGGTTGTCCTAATAGAGATGTGACCGTGAGGTTGTGCAGAAGAAAGTTTGATACTGTAGTCGAATGGATGAAAGAAGTTGCAGAACTGGAAAGTCAGTGGAGCACTCAGAAAGACAATAGCCTTTATTGTAGGTGCAAATAAGATAGAAGATATGAGAAACTGTTATTGATCCGACGCCTTTATAAAACAGCCCGAATGAATTTGGGCTCCCCACTAACTGATGAACTGATTGATTTCTTGCCACAGGAGAAGGAGCAGGAGCTGGAGCAGTTGACTAAGGAGCTGCGGCAAGTCAACCTTCAGCAGTTTATCCAGCAAACAGGCACCAAAGTCACGGTGCTGCCGGCCGAGCCCAGCGAAGAGGAGACAGACACAGGTGAGCAGATGGCACACTACACAGCCCTCAAAACACACAATCGGGTTCATACCAAGTAGCTCTTTAAACATAGCAGTGCGTTCATCCACTCAGGGGTAGCACAGCACACACTGTAGCTCACAGGTGACCTCTTGTGGTAGGGAGGGGGTAGAACCATGACTGCTCGACATACTGGTGCCTTTTGTGATGGTGCAGTGAGATTATTGAAATGTTCTCTGTAAAATTCCACTGCGGTTTGAATGGCACCATTGATAACTAATTTTAAAAGGTGTGCACATTACCATCTTCTGAAGCGTAGAGCAAAGCTGCTCATATGGATGTGATTGAGTTCTTGATGCGCTGAGCTTAGTTTGAAAGTTACATATGCAGTCCTTGTAAGTGATCTGTGCAGTCCTTTTGCTTGACCTCATTGTTGGCTCACCTCTGTGCTAGAGCACGTTCAGCTGCCAATGCAGAAGTGAGGTAACAGATGTTCGTAATCAACTTTTCCCACTCGTTTGAAATGTTAAATCAGTTTAATCACAAATTACAAATAGGGCTTAGAAGTGGGACACTGCTGTCAATTTTTGGACCGATGTGGTGATCAGTTCATCTGCCTATTGTGGAGTGCCCCAGTGACGTGCTGTAATGACTTCAGCTGGAGTGGTGAAACTTCAATTAACTGCAATCACCTTCTGTCTCTCCTCCAGATGTCACTGACCAGAGCACCCTGAAGCGCCTGGGCTCCGGCCGCCAGCTCCCCAACGACCTCCGTGCCCTGCAGAGCCCGCATTCCTCCAGCTTCAACCCCGAGGGGATCTACGTCTGACCTCTTCTCCCCAACCCCCCCCCCCCCCCCCCCCCCCCCCCCAACCCCAGGACGAGGGACTCTGCATGTGGGACATCACATGAGGGGATCAACAGTAGTGTGTGGGCGGGCGGGGGGGGGGGGGGGGCGGGGTGAGGGTGGGGTTACTCGGGGAAAGTCATATGTGATCCCTCTTTGATGCCATCTGGTCCCATTTGAACATGCTGAACTTTGGAATGCATGCGTGCGTGTGTGATCTGTGCCGTGGAGGCCACAAGTGAACCAGCCTCGACCAGGTACTACCCATCCGGGGTCAAGGTTCAGCGTGATCCAGCCTTTGCTTCTCCAGGTCCTCATGAGATCCATCTCTGGATTAGCATCTGTAGCATTGCTGGCCCCGCTGATGGCAATCTTTGGATCAGTGGCCGTGGACGACATCCCAACCTCCTGCTGGGATTCTATGGGATGGTCCTTGCTCAACAGCATGTGGTCCAGAGCAAAGCTATCTTCAGGACTTATTGTGGTGACGGTCTGATGATCCAGTGAGATGCTCTCTGAGCCGTGGTGTCAGACCAGCCACACTTGCAGGCCCTGGACCATATTAACCTTCAAACAGTGTTGGGGTTAGCAAACCCTAATCTTGTATTAGCACTCCTAACAGCATACACTATTGAAAAAAAGAGAAAAGCTTATTAACTGGCTTTAATGGTTGATCTGATGAAACCTTTAAGCATATCTTGTTTTTACACTTTTAGTCATTATTCATCACCATATACTCATTATAATCTGTGCATGTACAGTATACATGTCGCCTTATATTTTTCTTAAATCATGACTTTGCTGGATGGTTGGAGTGGTTAGGGGTGTCCTCAGACATTGAAGGAGACCAGGACAGTGTTACATTTTTCTTTATCATGTTGAACTCGTGGCAGCTAAGTCCCAAAGACCTCCGATGAAGATGTCATTCTCACTAAAATGGCTTAACCTCTCTCTCTTCCTTCGTTATCTTTTTATCTTTTCACACACACGCACACACGCACACACCTACAGTTTTTAGCGACACAGACCACTCTTTGCTGAATGTTGTGGAAATTCACGTCACCTCCACTGAACAAATTCCATCTTCTCCACACATTTCTGTGGTTCTGCAAAAACAGAACTGTCTAAATGAACACACAATCCATATTTATTCCCAGTATTATTGCAGTTTAATCATTATATTAATATGTTGAGCTAAGCACCCAGCATTAGGAATATTTCCTGTCATGGGTTGCGTTATACTCTTGCAAGCTGCTTTTGTTCATGATATCAGACGTCAGACATTCATGTTCAGATTCTGGGATCATAAATGAGATTAACCAAAGCGTCAGAGTCAGAGTGGGAATTGTAAGTGACTGAATGTAGCAGAGCTGAAAGTGTACAGTACGTGTAGGTGAGCAACCACACAAGGTCCATTTATTGAAATTGCATTTAAGTGTTGCCAATGACTGGATGGGGAAACCCTAGTTGTGTCCTAGAGGTATTTGATTGGATTTTTACACACATTCATACACACACGTTTACAATTCAGTTCCTAATGTCGGAGGACTGGAAAGGCTAACTAATTCAGTTGCAGTGGATCCACATTGTGATTGCTGTGTAGTCGTCCCACCGAAACGAGACAGTTGAACTCGACATTGGAGACCTCATTCAACTCGAGCGGTGGAGTTTTTGTAACTGTTTATTCCTGATCAGCTAGCCGGGCCAGCTCAGCTACACTAACTCGTGGTCCTTAGTGTGCTTGTGCCACCCGCCCTAGGTTGGATGGTGTCGTGCCTCATCGAGGCTGAGCTCAGCAGGCCATTGATGTGAGGCAATGGAGTCTGGTCCTTCTCCTCTCCCCATCCCTTGCACGAACAAACAAACTATCTCTCACTTGATGCAACAGGAGACTGACAGCATGCCTTACTGACAATAATATGTAAATAACCAAGACATATCACTACTTAGTAAAGAAAAAAAATACATATTTTTAATGTAAAATAATGCACAATGCTTTTGTTGTAAAATATGTTCAAGAATAGCTAAGATGAACTAACTTTTTTTATTTTGTTTTGTTTCAGAAGCTCTCTTGGGCAGTTAGCTCTGCATGCACTGATGATGATTTTGATTGAAGTCTTGAGTTGGAAGAGATTGCTAAACAATGTGTGTGTGTGTGTGTGTGCGCGTGTGTTTATGTGTGTATGTATGCGTGTATGTGTGTGTGCGTGTTTCTTTCTAGCCCTTGTTAACATGTAGTATTAAGACTATGCAGTGGCAACACAGTAAGCTCTTTCTCAATGCAGACAAATCATGGCCAAAATTCTATTGAAACCAACTTGTGAGAAACTCCAGAGCAAACCAGAACCAAACTCAAGAACCAGAACCAAGGCTAATTTCTCAACCTGCTGTCATCTGATGTTGAACTTTAAAAGATATGAGTTGGACATGATGGATAACTAAATTACTTTCTGCCTCTCTGTGTTCCTCAGATGTACTATATATCGAGTAAATTCAAGAGGTTCAAAACGTAATTGAAATACATAGGACTTTCTATATTGTATAAAGTTAAACATGTTTAACTTTTAATCATATTTAACTTTGTCACAAATTTCCCAGTTAAAGCTTGAGCTTGTTTTGAAGCTCCTACAACTGAGATAACTGAGTATTGTGCCTTTAAAATATGTTTGGTGGTGGCAGCAGAACCTCTTTCTTTAGCATGTGTAGTTGCCATGTTGTGGCAGATAGCCCATGCATGAGTAGCGTTTAATTCAGTTTTGATATATTTAAGTGAAGGTGAATTGATTACCCCAAATTGAAAGACACAGGGAATACATTTCTACAAAGCTTTTCCCCCAAATCTGTTTCAAGGAATATGCACTGATTTGTCAACATCAATTCTGAAGGAGTTTCTGTGTACATCTGGTTTCCATGATGTGTGCTGTTGTGTTTTAGTCCCAAAGTAATGACTTTTAAACATCGCAATATTTTTGTGTTAGATGTAGCAGTTCAAATGAAAAGATGGGAAATGGCACAACATGCTAGAAACGCATCGCTTTATGGAGCCAGCTAGCTATGTTGTGCTTATTCTTGTCTGGGACTGGGGGGTAGGGAAGCATGTACAGTGACTGATCCAATCATCTGTCTTCTAGCTGCATTTTGAAAAATATATCTGACTATTTTGTGTGGTAAGAGTAAGCAATAAGTTGCATATGGATTGAGATGGAACCAACAAATTAAGTGAAATTGTAAGTGCCAAATCTAATGCGCAAAATCAGTCTAATTTTGTTCTCTGTACTAACACTCCTCCACAAGTTCACACAGAAACTGATTTTATCCGACTGCCAAACCCTTCAAGGTGGGTTTTGAAAAATAAAAAAAATGTTTGGCGAATTATAATTTTTAATTTTTTTTCAATTTTAAAACCTGTGACCATATTTGATGTGCTGAGATGTGTCCACATGCAGTGACAGTCAGGACTCAAACAATCACTACCCTCAGTTTGTTTTTTAATTGATGTCAAAGCTTTGGTAAAACACCAAACTTGTGTCTGTCAATGCCTGGAAAAGTAAGATGTGGTGGTCCCACATTGGTAGAGCAGTATAACAAATATTTATGGCAACATTGTTAAAAGCTGCTGTAATACTGTAAAATACATAATAAATTTAGAACTGTGCTCAATGTTCATTGTGTGTTATCTCCTCATTCATTATACAAGCTGTCTTGGTTGGGTATGCACTTTTTACTGCTCAGGCATATTGTTTAAGTGAAAGTCAAGTTTTAATCTTAGTAGCACATTCAGAAGTCCCCTGTTCTGTACACTGCGATGCTTCATGATTGTTATGATCCTGTTGTAGTCAAATTTCATCAAGTTTGTTTTTTACACATCATTCTTGAATATGATGTTAAAGAATACGCAGTCCAGTTCATTGGAACAGATCAGGAAAGAAATTACCTTTTTCATAGGAGAGAAATGTGTAAGACCTCTTTAGTTGGCATAAAAACAAGATAAAAAATGTTTCTGTCTGGATGATAAGCATGGTCTGTGTTTTGAGTGCTATGGTTTAGAACAGCCAACAAGATATTATGTCTGTCCAGTTAAGAGACTTACTGAACAATTGCGTATGAAAGAAGATCTTCAAACACCTACCCCTACAAAAACCTCTGCTACCAATATATATGGATTGGGACCAAGTGTAGTTAATTAAGATTGCATGCTATAAATGATAAACCCAAAACAATTAGACAAAGAAATGTACTGAAAGACTTATTCATATTAGTCATATTCACTTGGACCTTATTTACAGATCTCCTACTCTCAGGCAGTACCAAAGGAAATTACTAAAGGGTTTGAGGTTTTAGGACTGTACTGTGAGTTTGCATAACTGAATTATGCCACACAGATTTTCAAAAGGCAAAGTGACTACAGGCCATTGGGGACAACGTAGACTTAACCACTCTAAATTAGCCAGTCAGATTTCAGAATAGTTTTGTGCTTCTTAGGATGGATCCAGACAAGAGCACATGGCAACAGCACTACATTAAGAGAGCTGGGGGTGGAGAGAGATGGCACACTGCTAACTATACTCTGCAAGGGACATATTTCATAACACATTCAATACAAAAAATCACCACATTTGACCATTCTGAGTCAAACAAAGTGCTTTCCGGTACTAGTACAAATTGTTCAATTAATTTGTTCAGTTAACTTTTTAATCTTTTAATCTCTATTTATGGGTTCATTTTAATTCACGGTTGGAAGGAAAGTCGTTTCTTTTCAATTGCACCAGTTCTGATATACTGTGACAGGTAATTCTCATGAAATCTAATCATTGTAGTCATCATTCATTTATATCAGAATGCTGCCCTCTTGTGGTAAGACCTGGGTAGGACTGTAAAAGGAATTCTAGGTTAACTCCATTCATTTGCTGTGTAGGGAAGTAATGTCAGGGCACAGTTTATTTTTACTTCAGTTACCATGACTACACTTAACTTTTATTTGGATAATTAATGTATACATTACAGTACTAGCACTTAAAAGGTCTACATTCATTTTTAAAGAATGAAATGTAGTTTCAAGTTTTTAAGAACACTTAGATAATTTCACTTAGCTGCTTTAGCTACTCTATACCATCATGTACAGACTAACTAATACAAAGAATATATTGAAATAAACTTTTCCTTTTTCAGTGATAGCCAACCTTTAGATGCTGTTGAAGTGTGCAGATTGTTAAAACTATACTAATTTATAAGGACAACCTAAGGGATATCCTACACACCAATGGATCTAAAATGTGTTCAGTTAAAAATATATATATTGCCATTATAATGTTAGCTTGTCTGTCAAACACAATGCTAACTACTTTCCTAACGCATTCAGTGACTGAGAGACATTGAAGACAAAAATTCAGTTAATCAAGTATTTCCCTTTTTAATGAAAGTTCACTTAAAATACGATACAGCCTTTTTGAGGGACTGATCGACATGTCTGATTTGACAACTGTACACATTAGCATTCCACTAGACAGAAACAGAGAGAAAGAGGAGATTCATCCACTTTGCATTGAAAGACAGGACAGTGCATCCACACTCCCACGCAGTCTTCTGCTATGACATCAGTGCTGTACGACATTCACATCAGCAACAGGGCTCCTGATTCTCCCATCTACCCGCCCGTCTCCATGGCAACCAGGACCATCACACAGACACACACACATACAGACACACACACACACACACACACACACACAGACACAGACACACACACACTCATCTCCAGGTATTAGCTTTATCTGAAGGTGCTGATCTACTGCAGTAGAAATTATTATATTTACAAGTATCAGCAATGTAGGTAATATATTGTGAACCATATTTCCTGCCCCACAGCAGACATTCTGAGAAGGCAATGCTTTAGAGAGGGGAGGTGGTATATTGCAGATTATGTTATTCCATCATGTATCTGATAACTTGGCACTGGTTCTCTCTCCTGCTTTAATACCCCCACCCAAACAGACTGAACTGATAAAACCAAAATCATTTTAGCGTCTCTGATAAAATGGCATGACTTTGTGTTTTCCAATTAGAAAGGACGGGGTGAAAGGAGATCATATTAATACAATTCTTATTTACTCGCAGGGTCCAAACCTTGCCATGGAACACAAATACAAATAGTTGTATAATTTCATAATATTCTCATAATTTTCATAATACTAATTCTATTTAATAGAGGTCATTAGAGCAATCATTAATGTCAGATAAAAACTAAGTTACACATACAAATAAATTACATATATATATATATATATATATATAAATTTGATCATTTGTAGCTCTAACTCGCAATGATTTCCTTGAGAATTATGTTTGACTTAAAGGTAACAAAACCTGCTTACAGGACCCAGCTAATTTGTACTAGTTGCTTTACAGTTTCTTTTGTAGTGTAACAGTTTGACTGGCCTCTGAGAGTCAAACATAAGGCCCAGTGTGGAACCTCACAGCTAGTACTTTAAATAGTTAGTCCTGGAGAAATGAACCACTTCTGCCACCTACTGGACTTTCATTCCCTCTGGAGGAACCTGAACTAAAACAGCCTCCAACACAATATACAGAATATTAGCCGATACATTCTCATCAATTTAAGGCCTCTTACGCTGTGGCCAGACAATGACAAGCACCACCCCTTTAAGAGCACTCTGAGGGACCATTAAGTTGCGTGTTTGTGATGGTGGTGGGGGCGTTGCTTAGATACCCTCTGACGAAGGTATGACACTTAACCTTTGAGAAAATACACACATTTACAATAGAGTTCATCACAGTCTTCTCCTGTCAGGTCTTTTTTTTTTTTTTTTTTAACATCATTAGAAAAAAAGAATAGAAAAGTTATTCATCAGAGTAAGATTAATACACTTTTGCATTTCCAAAAAAAAGAACACACTCTCGTTATCTTCCTTTCCTTCCTTAGAATATTTACATAACATTTGTTGAGTCAGTCCTTCAGTTTCTTTCATTTCTTTTTGGGCAAGGGATACTGCTCTTTTCCTATTCAGCAATTCAAATTCAAATTCTAAGAAATGAATAACTGGAATGGGAGTAGCGTTGACTTGTTAAGTGTTGGTAATCCGACAAGAGTTACTTTTGTTTGTGTGATGTGATAGCTAAAACAAAGCTAATTAATTCATATTTTGTCCAGGGTCAGTCAATGTAAGTGCACAAAGGCTAGATGCTAAGTGGCTCTAAAGGGCTCGTTATTTATTTCTTTATTTCTTTATTTCCCACTGAGCACAGTGGGGAACGTGCTGTGACATGGATAAAAGGGAGTGTTTAGGGACAGTGTGCTTGCTGCCAAATGTTAAGTGAACGGTTCTGGATGACATGGAAGGACTGGTCGGCCAAAAAAAGCTGCAGGCCCTCCTGTGCCTTTCTCAGGCTATTGGGTTTAAATATGCAAATAGAACAGTATCTGAAAGCAGCACTGATAGCTATGCACGGACAGTTGGCCAATGAACAGTGGACAGAGGAGGATGGGGTTCCTAAGACCCACATTTAAAACAAAATATCTCAGTTTAGGTTGGAATAAGTCTGTGACTTGCATTGCCAGAGTGTATTTCCATGTGCTTAGCTTCTAGTGATTTTAAGTGACACCAGATGCTGTTTTGTTCCCCAAATGTGGGCTATGTATGACCTTCATTACTGTTGTGGTTTTTGATTACGGGCATTCTTTCCATGATACAAACGTTCTGTCCATAGCTGTTGACTTTAAGGTCATCAAGTATCTGTGAAAGTTGTTGAATCATATCTTGTCTATGGATTAAACTGGATTAAAACCTTTTTTTAAAGGTAGTATTGAAGTATTTAAGAACTTAGGAGGACTAGGACTGAGTGACTGGTGAAAGCCTCTATCTAAAGTGCCTACTTTAGATAGAGGCTTTCACCAGTCACTCAGTCCTAGTCCACAAGCCTGAGATTGGACTGGATAGTTTTAAAAAAAAAAAAAACATTGTAGAACACCACAAAACTCAACAAACTGCATTCTCACTTGAATCCTCAGTTATTTTCAGCTCAGCAACAGGGTCCAAAAGGGAGAAGGCTGATGAGACCAGCCTTCCCAGAATCATCCATCACACAGAGGTAGATCTTTCATCACTCCCAAGGCAATGACCTAAGCCACTTGGGAAAGATCCAAGGGGTCAAAACCTCATCCAACTTTCACAAGCCGCGTCTTCACTATGCTGTGGTCCTTGTGCAACCCGAGGGGTCTCATCACATGCCCCCCCCCCCCCCCCCCCTTGGCGATCCAATAACACACAGTCCCTCAGCCATTTAGGATAGACCTTTGCAAGTGGAATCTTCCAATTCTGCACACATGGACACAGCCACAGTCACATACTCTACGCATATATACCCCGCAAAAAAACACCGTCCCCACAAATACTCTATCCCAGTCTCATAAATGTCATAAATTCAACATTCCCACGTTGCAGCCAAATATTTTCTTCCTAACAATCACCAAGAACCCTTTGGACTGACCCAAAGGACCAACCACAAAGGGGGAACTCACTTAAGGCATTTTTCCACTCCCTGACCTTGAGCACAGTACCACAGCTATGGCTTTGGTTTCGATAGAGTTCATACATTGCTAGATGACGTAGGTGAGGTGAGGTGAGGTGAGGCGGCACGTTGCCGTGACGAGTGTCGGATTCATGCAATCATCAGCGGTGTCAGGTGGTGGGTTTCTGCATTAGCCCCCAAACTGTACAGATATGTTTCAGAGAAGATGGTCCAAACAGGATTGGCACCATGGCTTCATGGCACCCTGACTGCCAGGGGAGGGGAGAGGGGGGGTGCTGCAGTCCTATCTGCAGGAAGTGCCAAGCACAGAGGTGGGTTGGGGGTTGTTGTAGCGGCTTGCAATATCGTTGGAGGAGGTTGGGGTCAGAAGCGAGTTGCCGTTGGAGCTGGAGGAGCAGTTGAGGCGTAACCGCCGGAGGTATTCAGCGTGGAACGGCTTGTGGCTCTGCAGCACCTTGATGGCCTCCTCTATGGTGAACCATTCCCTTTTACGGCCTGCAGGGAGAGACAGCGAGTATGAGACGTGAGGTGTAAAGCTCAAGCATGTCAACCTACAGGGGGTAGGATACTTACAACATTTATAAGGATATAAGAATTACATAAAGACATGAAAGTTGAAAGCAGGAGATTAAAATGAATGCACCTTGAAACATTGAAATCTACTGCATCAGTCACATGCACCGCAAACGATATGACAGAATTTGGGTGAGTGTGTGGATCTGCTAAGAAAGAGTCTGCACCCAGTACCAGGGAATGTGCCAGTGGGAATATTAATTATAAAATGATTAGCAAGAAGCCATTTGTACATGTGCAGATGGTTCTATCTATGTATCTAAGTATCTATGCTGGAAAAGAAAACTATCCCAGCATTCAGTGGGGGACGCTGATAAGTCAGGTGCCTTTGCAACACTGACACCACACTGCAAGATGACTGGGGGCCCCTCAAGGGGCCATCTACAAATAGTGCTGGTTTTTGATTACTGGTCCACTTGTTGGTAAACAGAGAGGACAGGGTTCTTGTGTTTCAGCAAATGTTCTCTCTCGCCACAGCTGTGCCAAGAACAGGCCAAACCATTAAAATAACATGTGAGAACAAGGTGTGAGCCTGAATCCCTCTTGAAAGAATTTAGATTTTACAGATATATAAAACATATCTGCAAGGCTGTGGGGATCCAAAGTTGGAAGTGTGGAGAAGTGTGGTCGGTCAGAGGCAGCCAGTCACTACCCCTTTACTGTTAAGTACTGTTAACACAGCGAAGCCCTTAAAACACACAGGCAGCCAGATGGGCAACCATGTGGGCCACAGACAGTTAAAGACTGACCACTTCTCTCCGGGTCAGGGCAGGTGAGCAGAGGGGAAAACAGGGAACTTTTGTGCTCTCTGAGCTGGGTGTACCACTTGGCACCCAAGTCAATTGTTGCCATTTGAGGAGTGGAACATTTTATCCTGGATGGACTACAGTTTGTTAAGTGAGGAGATATACCGGAACAGAGAGGTCTGTACACTTGATATGTAACAGTGCCCTTTGGAAGCTGTGGAAGCTGTGGATACTGTTTTGGTAATGCTGAGACATTGCAACGGCAATGACAACATGTGTATTGGGTGTGCAAATATTTTAGGCATAAACATAAAGGAAGTAATAGGCACAGTAGTAGTTTGAATTGTCAACATTTGTTCCAGTAACAATAATTACTCAAATTACGAATCAAATAAACCACTCACTTATACCACTGTGCTTATACCACAAGAACTTGAGCCTCTTCTGACAAGCCCCCACCCCAATCCCCACACTGTCACTCTATATTCAACTAAAAAGGCCATGCTCATCCTCTTAGCTAAGCATACAAACAGTGACTCGTGCCACATACATATCAGTGAGCTGTGATATTTAAAATATAGAAGGCATATCTTCTCTAGATACCCTGGCTTTCTGTGTTAATACACATCAGGAAACAGCAAACCCCAATAAAACGCAAGATTTATGTGGGAAACAAGACCCTGAGATGGCCACGTGAGATGCCCGGTCAAGGCCGTAGATGCATTTCAAGTGTTGTGAAAAGACTGGGATAGACTGGGCTTAGCAGCTCTCCAAGAGCATTCTGACCTTTGTGTCCCATCTGTGTCCCCCTCGGCTAAAAATAAAGTAGTAACACACCATCTCATAAAATGTAGGACCTGATTTCTTATCTCTGGGTTTTATATCTCTATAATACAGAAAAATGTATAGAATATGCTTTAAATGTACCAATGTTAACCGAGTCCTCCCAGGCTTCCAGTGTCTCAGTCACAGTCAAGACATACACGTAGGTCCGGTTCTTTCGGTCTTGGTTCTGCTTTGAGATTCAGATAAAAACAGTGTTAAAACTGTGCTCAATATTTGTAAATAAGGAATTCACGTGTTAAGGTACATAAGGGTACAGGAGTGTTGCCACAAATATATAGCAGCTGAACGTTTGACATGAAAGTTAAGCCTTACCTCGAAGACACCCAGCAAACGACCCAGCTTGCCTTTAACTCCAGCCTGAGGAGAAGAGAAGCAGTTTCAAATGAGTTTAAAAGTCACACAAGCTAAGGAAAGGAATGGTGATGGTAAAACATATGAACATATTAAAACACCATCAAAACAACCCAAATATTACAATCCCACCCATAAAACTCCCTAAACCTTAAGATCGTATGCTGAAAAAAACTCCTCCAAGGCCTTTAATTACCAAATCGTGTCATGGTCCAAACATTTTCAAGATGTCCATAATATAATTAAAAACCAATGGTAGTTCTCACAAGTGTAAGGGAGTGATGTCAAACCACTATTTTGTGGTCAGTGTTCGTTGAACACAATCTCCTTTAAATAAGAAACCAGGCCTCAAAAGATCAGCAGTTTCTGCCCTGAACCACCATACTGGCTGAAACACAAATATGGGGCTGTTTAAGGTTTAAGGCAAATTGAGGAAATGGCTCAGTTTTCACTTAAAGTTGCATGGTCTGCATTACCATAGCTAGCTATGTAGCATTCCCACCAACAAGGCAACACACACTTGAATAAAGGCTTTTTCTAATATCAGTGTTACATTTCCTACTCTCTACGTAAACACTTTTTTTATCATTATTTGTTTGTCAAATATCAAAGGTGAAAATGCACTCTAGTCATGGCTACTAGCCAAGAAGCTGCTAACTGATTAGCAGTGCAAAACTTGAACCCAGGTTTCCAGGGTTCTGTCTTATCTTAATAAAACATGTTTCATTAAGTGTTAAATATTACACTAATCATCTGGATCTGATTTATATATACACCATATGTTCAACACACTCTATACCCTAATGAAAACTGCTCCTGTCCTGCTATCAAGTCACACTTGGGTGGCAGTGTGGAGACAAGGAACAGAGTACCAAAAGTAAACAAGGGGTCATATCACCCACATCGACAGGTGAGGATGGGGATGTTGTCCCCAATCACATTCCTGCCATACCCTGACTTCAGATATCTCGGGCCGTACCCCAGGTTAAGTTACAGAACCTCTGTAGGCAGAAGTCTAGAGCTAAAGAGAGGAAAGCAGGGACGGGCCAGACATCTCAGCCTGTAAATGTGCTGGAATCTAGCACAAGGGCCAATATTAGCTTGCTGACGTTGGCATGGTGACAAGGTCATTCAGGGGCTGGAGTTATGATACACCCCTAGACCTCGGACAACTTCACATTAACCACTATCCCATCTAGGGGAAACTCAGGATAAGATAGTGGACTGGACTTAACTCTCATTCAGTGATATTTCACCCCATGTTCATAAGTGAGATCTGACCATGATCACATGAAACATGAAGCTTTCTGCCATTGCCAAGGTAAACTGGTCAAATTATTCAGGCACTTATACTTGTAATCTATGCTATGAACTTAATATGGACTTATAACATTTAGCATGCATTAAATTACATAGCAGCAGCTAGCATGCTACGAGAATAGTCACTGCAGTGCTAAACTAGAAGGTGCTGCTGCGCCAATGGAGTGCTAAGACGTGCGTGTGCTATGCCCACACATATCCGCTCTATGACAGATAGATGACGTTACAGTGAATTACAGAAGTATCAAGTAGACAGGTGTGATGAGAACCATGTGAACTTGGCTTGGATTTTGTCAGCACTCCAAGTAAAACTCTTGCTGTTAGGAGGTGAAGTTAAAGTGACCTTGTCCAGGCTAAAGAAGGTCAACAATTGCATGCCCTGCCCCCTGCTTCTGTATGTGTATAAAGAGCTTTACATCACCATGATCACCAACAAACAGCAATAAAAATAACACAGAAATGCCCGGAGGCCATTAGAGAGACACTGTGTGAGTGTGGATGTTGGGCCAGAGAACAGCACTTTGCAAGGGACAGACCACCAAGGCAAAGAATTGTATCCAATTATAGCCAACATTTTTGGCACTGTAATACAGATGCATTTTATGGTGACGTTCATCACGGGAGTGTTGTGACTCAATTGACTATACAGGAATTACACCCACCGGTCACTATTCTAAAGCATTTTGAGGAGTTATAACAATAATTAAAAAAAATGTGTTGAAAGTTCTTCAACTCTTAAAATGATTTGAGTGACACTTTTGGTGTCATATTTGAGGTGCTATACAGAACAGGCACAAACCTCTTCAAACACTTCCCGCACAGCAGCACCGCAGGGCTCCTCCTCGGGCTCCATCCCGCCCCCAGGGACGATCCACTGGTCGGGGTGTCGACTGCTGCTCACCAGCAACACCTGACAGGGAGTAACAACAGCATTAGTCAAGCCTTGGATGGCAGATACTAGAGCAGAATCAAGCAAGGATGATGATATTTCTTGCCCTATGTGGCCTGGTATTTGCTCCAGTTCCGAAGCCTGAACGTTCACACCACCGTATCTAATAACGACAGATGAGTTGTCATGAGACCATGCCATTGGATGAACTGGAATATGTGAAGATAGTTCCCCATTGGCGGCTATACTTAATGCAACATTATATTATTTCAGGGATGAACAGTGAGTTTTGTGGATTTTAACTGCTACCCTCATGTAAAAAAAACCTAGGGTTAGCTAGGTCTAACCTTAACCCTAACCATGATTCATATCTAAACGGCTTTGTTAGCTGAATCGGGTATGTTACAACTGGCCAGCCACTGAACTCTTCTGGGAGCTCCAGGTAGTCAGTAGATACTAGCATGTGAGTCGGCTAATTAAGTGTTTTGTTACTCACATGATAGCATCTATTGACTGACTACTCAGAAAAAGTTGTATCCTGACCTATAGTGAAGATCACACATTGTAATAATATGTTTGTAAATGGTTCCTTCACATGGTTTGTGACATGGTGGGAATATCTGCCTATGTTGCCTGGGGATCAGGGGGAGGTGGTTAGCGCTAACCCTGATCAAATCCAGCAGATGCTGTTAGAACAGGCACCTGATCTTAAATTATGCTCTCAAATGACATGAGGCAAGACGCATATATTTAACCCAAAGCCTTACCAGAGAGTGCCTGAGATGACCTCTCTCATTGAAATATCTGACCTTTATGTTGGATAGATGAGATGCATGACCATGAAAAAGGAATTCTTGCCTCTGTTAAAATTACAACACATTCCCACGACTCAGTCAAAGCGCTGGGCAATAAAACTATTTGTTATTATTTGATGCTTCCTTACATTAAATAGTGTTTCGTCATCAAACGTAGCTTCAATGCGTTCACTTTTGCGCTACTGTAACCCAACATGGCTAATACAATTGCTCCGAAGGCCAAAGACGTCAGCGTACGCATGAGGCACCTGACCCATCCCTGTTGCCTTTCACCCAAACCCTGCTGAGCTCTGAGATCCAGCGTCATCTGTGAAAGGGCAGATGGAGCACGAGACACAGGTGGGGAAGTGAGACTGTACTTAGGCGCGGCACACTCCATCTGAAGGCTAATCCTCCGGCCAGCGGGGCGGCCTTGAGGCGTCGCTGATGTGGCCCTCTTAAGGGAGGTTCTAATGGGATTGTGGAGATTGATGGAGGAGGGTCGTCTGCCGCAGACTCCACCCGGCTGAGGGAGCACGTGTCGCCTCTCCGTCAACAGGGTCACGGCTCGGGGGCTGGCACCTGGCTTTTCCTGGCGCAGACTGAGCGACACGGTTTATTTTTGCATACGGTACATACCTATGGGGCCAGAAACATCACAACGCAAGCAGGTGCCTGGCCTACTTCTGCCCCAGCGCACGTTTGACCGGGGGATCAACGGCACATATCAGGGCGAGCTGGAACAGCTCGCATGAAAAGACAAGTAAAAGCCCTCTCCAAAGCCACAACCGACAGCAGCCTATTTATGACCATCATTGATGGCCATCATTAGCATTCCAGGGAGGACTTATGGCCTTCTGGATCTGAATTGTGTATGTCCGGAGGATATGTAGGATCAATGGAGAAGGGAGGGGCTCTGAGGAGTGTGTGACCGTGTACCACCCACCTATATGTCTGAATGGCAGCCCAAGGTTGTCACGGAGATGGCCTGACACTGGTCAAATCAATCTTCCAAACCGCTGACATATATATTAAAACTGACGGCTTTATCAAGTGTGTCATGGTGCCTAAATGAAGACGTGTTTTCAAGCTTCATATTTGTGCTGTCACAAGTGATCCCACATTAAAGACAAGGTCCTTGATTGCCCCCCTCAGACAGGGCGTGAGGCTTGCTTCCTGGAAACGATTTCGTTGAAACTAATTTGCCTCAGATGAACAAAGCAATGCTCTCAAAATACTGATTGCTGGAAAGCTCCCCGAGGCATGTATTGGCGACCTGACGCTAACCCTGGGAAGTCACAATTCAACCCCATAAAGTACAGAGACAAGCCCCTCGCATTCACAATTGATTAATCGGGGTAACTATTATATCATGGTCCTAACAGACTTCATGCTATCCAAAAAGTGTACTCATTGTATATTTTACAGCAGAAGATCAGGTCACTTTACATTATTTGTGACCAATACTGTGCCATGACTACAGAAAAATGACCAGTACCTACATTCACCTGATATCAGTTACTCTGTCTTATCTAAGCAATGTGGAAATAATGATAAGCCCATTCTACACACTGCGCTTAGTTCAACATTCCCTTGTGTCTACGTCTTGATTACAAACCGAGCAAAAAAGAGAGGGACACATGAAGAAGCAGAAGGCCACAGAGAGAAGGAGAGAGAGAGAGAGAGAGAGAGAGAGAGAGACTTGTCTATTTGTCATGGTTAATCAATAGTCTGGCAGTAAAAAGGCTTTTTCCACCTGCATAAATAAGCCCATGGCGGTGGAACAGTGGCGTCTCAGCAGTAACTGGTGGGTGCAGTGCTTCTGATGTAATGCAGGGAGGGCTGTGTGTGTGGTGTGGGTGGTGCGGGTGGAGGGGGAGACCACAGCTGAAAGGTGCAAGAGTCATGACGAGAAGGCCAAGGGGGGAGAGGGGAGGGGGGACAGGAACGTACTAGCATGTTCCTGCTGAATATGGACCGCTACGTGCTTCCCAGCAATGTGCCAAGTCGAGCGACAGACAGCGAGCTCTGAATGCCTCACCACACTGGGGTGTGAAGTTGAATTTTGTGCCCTTGGACAATTTGGAGCTTGAACCCGCAGGAAGCAAACGAAAATGTTTCGTATTCCAATTCCTAAGGCGAATGAATAACTTCCCATCTTTATTACTTCTATTACTGTCTGACCCTTGCTCCCCAGAATGCCATGCAAGTGTTATATGGCGAGGGCTTTCACCATAGCTCTATGTTTACCACTCCTGTTTTCCGGACACAAGTCCCTACACATTTACTGCAAAGGTGAGAAAACACCCTTTCCTGCGCCCCGCCTCCGGTAACCCACAGCATACAAGCATGGAAAAAAAACAGCGGGAATGTGGATGGAGCTACTCCCACCCAGGCACCCCTCTGTTTCCCCAACTCTGCCAGGAATCCAGGCAGGAAATAAACACCTAATCTCTGCCTGAGAGGGAAACATGATGAGGGAACGCTGACGGCTGTCAAATAAACCCATCTCCTAAATGTCAGAGTGAAAGGGGTTTGCAGTTACCCCACCCCTCTACCACTCGCACCCCAACTGAACAGTCTTCACTGAACGCAGGACAGGGAGTCGTAACCCCCACCACTGAAGATTCACAACAGCATTAGCCTTACTTAGCAGATTAGCACCCGAGATGCACCAGGAGAAAGTCTTTTCTACAGGCTCGACACTGAGAAAAGAGTTTCCGCAAATCCCTTTCCAGTGAAATGGAGTGAAACACTGATGGTTACAAGTAGCGTATCTTATGCAGTAGCTTCACACTACATCTAAACAACCTGTGAGAAAACAATGGTTGCATTGTTTATTAGATTATCTGACCATTTTGGAGCCACACTTAACCACAAATAAAAATCTGATTTGAAACACCAAGAACACATAGAAGAATATGAGTTGAAATCCAAGATGCATTTCATTGATTTTGCTTCCATTCCCTCATAATATCAGAAGACATTCCCTGACCATATCTTCTGTGAGCTGCACATTGCCCAATAAAAAGCGTTAAATATCTTGGCAAAACACCTGAGCTTGGGTCTAATCGATACGCTGACCTATATATATATATATATATATATATATATTACCTATATATATTTCATAAGATGACTGCCCTGCAAAAACTGAACTCCAGCTTCAAAGCAGTCAATAAAACCTTGTGACCCCCTGACTACAGCCTGTTTTCAGCCTGATCTGCTTTAATCAAGCCACCACAGACGAGTCTCAGTCCCACCACTGCAAAACGCCCCAAGACTCAGCCTCAGACACCACACATACAGGCCTCTGTTTCCCACTTTCCCTCCCTGGTGACACACACTTATTCGCAAGTTTGTGTTGTTGTCAGTTGACCCTGACCCTTTGGAAGGAATATTTCCTGTTTTACCTCATCTGAGCTCAATTGCTGTCACTGATCCCCCAAGCTGCCTCGGAGATCCTTTCTCCTCTGAACAATGCACAGACACCACTGCCAGCTCCAATTCAGACCGTCTGGTTGTGTCTGACAAACTGCTGAAGGAAAACATCTCTTAACCCTGTCACCAAAGTGCAAACGGAGTGGCAGGCTAATGTTTGCTGGTGCTCAGAAACATTAAGTCAGTAGGCCTACATGCTTGTACATTTATCTGAATATCTGACTTCTCTACTAGACCGTGCTGGTCTTTGACTGCAAGGCTGTATATTTAAGCCTGAGGTTTGTTTGGTTGACATAGTGCCACTGGCATATCTGCTGAATTTTACAAGATTGGCATTCTGACCATTTCTGGCAGGTATACAGCAGTGGGAGGAATTACTATTGTTGTAGCAACACACTGAATTCACAGCACAAATTACAAACAGTAATAAAAGCTGGCCTAGTGCTCCTCGCCAGGCAAAATGCAGACACTGAGACACACATCTCAGATGAACCAATTGAAAATAATGATTAAGAAAAAAAAAACACAAGCGCAAAACAACTTCATGACAGTGGTGTAGAACTTGCTCCATGGATTTGCACCATAAGCAAATGTTTAACATAGTTTTTCTGTAGAGGTTAGACTGTAATGGCTGGCACCACTGCAAGCTGTTTAGAAAATGAAACAAGGAAGTGAATTAAAAGCCCTCCTAAATTGAACTATTGCATACGACAATCCATGAACCCAAGTTTACATGGAAGTGACATCACTGACTGTGTCTGATAAATCCACCTCCATCTTCTTAACACTGGATATATTTTCCATTTCATAAGAATTTCGAGCAAGGGACCTGCAAAATAGCTAAACAGGTACATCTGAAAACACTTTCCTGAGTATCCCAAAACAAACATATAACTTTAACTGTAGATGACCGCAGTTGTGCTTTAATACAAAGGAATAATACTGGAAGTAGAACAAATGAGTGTGTGTGGGATACAAACACTGTCATTAAACTCTCGAAGAAAGCATGGACATCTGCATATTGCATAACGACAGCACAGAGCAAACACTCACAAGACCTCTTGTCACCGTCGGTGCCATGACACAAGTGATTCGTTTCATTTTTGTGACAGCCCAAATCTGACTTGGGATACTCTGACTGTGGCATGACTACGCAAATAATTCATGTTCCACATGGTCCTACGGTCTGACAGCTATACTGAGTCATTATAGGCTAGGGCACACTTTGTGTAGACTGAAAAAAAAATGAGAACTTTAAGGTAAGATTTCGGTTACCTGTCAGGAAGCCATACTACATAATTAAACCGATAAGTTTACATAATGCAGTTTTCGAATCGGCCACAGTCAACGCTAAGGGATTGCTTGCGCTGCAATGAATATTGTAGCCTTCAGTGCTTTTGATGTAAGGTACCCTGGCCAAATGAACGTATGACGACTTTGGTTTACAACATAAACTGGCTGAGCGTTGGCCGACACGTATCGAATATGTCACATTTTGAACTTCTGCGACCAACTGCTGAATTGGGAAATATTTGATTAGGCAGTAGACAGCAATTTAAGCATCGACAGACATCCTATCCCAGGGAACATGGTGCGTTATGTGTAGGCTAGCGTTACCTTTTTACACTTAATGGAAAGTGAGACAGAACTGTGCTGATAAGGATTATCGTAGCAAATGAAAGCAAAAAAAAACTCAATGAACGTATAGTAAACAAAAGGGAACGCACAAGCTTAATTTTACTCTCTAGTGTGATGCTGAGCCGATTATAGAGAGAAACCTGTCGAGTAACATGGCCACTTCGGGTGGAAGAAACGGATAATAGGCTAGAACCATCTGCTTGAATACATGTGATTACAGGATCTGATTGTACTGGCTACGCCATATACCGGTATTTATTTAAAGGTATAGACAAACAAGTGATTGCAAACATAAAAGACTGGTATTCCGGTTGTATGCTCAACACTGACATGCAACAGAGCGCCCCGTCCCTTTCGTTGTGCTTCAAACTAGCCCAAACTGGATAGCCAGAGGCGCTGTGTACCACTGCACACAAAAGACTGGCCTGTAGCAAATGGAAAACGCATTGAAGTGATAGAAGTAAAAGAAAATTAAGATTATATAATTAGGCTATAAACTATGACCCTTTCAGCGTAACCATTTGTCTCATATGTCATTACGCTTGGGACATTTTGTAGGCAGTCTATAACCTACTGTTAGAATGGTCCTGAGGAAATAATGATAAACTATACACATTAGTTAAATTGCTAGGTTTATGGTATTAACACGAATAGGTCGGTGACTAAGGTAGCCTACAAGTAGCCTATGTCATTCCACTTGGAACTCAGATACCGAATCAAATCAACTCTTAACGGACAGGGAACCCTTGAGCTGTCACTGAGAAATATCGCCCTCCATACCTCGTCCTCGCGTTCGTTCTTGAAGCACAGGCATGCGGCCCGTTTCTTGAAGCCCTCTCCGTCGTATGTTCGGGTCTGGTTGGGTTTGAACTTCATCATGTAGTCTGCTCCCACCTTTACCAACCTCGGTGCACACGACAGGCTGTAGCGAAAGCGCGAAAGGTATAACCACTCGAGTCAAGGTCTAAGTGGCGAGGCAAGAAACGGCATTTGTATGAGAAAGCGGTCCAAGGCAGAGATGAAGTAGCCGAATAATGCGATTTTATTTGTGTATCTCCCCATTCACTCCAGGCAAATTAGATGCTCGATTCACTTCTCGAAGATTGCGAACAAACCCATCGCCAGTCTTCACGGTCGACAGCTTTGGGGCAGTCCTGTATATAGCCTGGGCTAAGCGTAGTGAATACCCTCCCACCCCCGTCACCAGTGCGCAGCTGCTGGATGTCAACACTACAGGATAACACAAACCCAGGTTGTCTGGACTAATGCTTCTATTGTAAAAGTTGTTGGTCTGAGGTCAAATTGAGATAACTCTAACCCAAATCGCAGCCGAAGATGTAATCAATGTCTTTGAATGTAGGCTATGGTTGATTAATTTTCTGAACTTTCGACCATGATATAATCTATTGTGATCTGATAATGTCATGGATTAGACATAACGCCAACATTACCTTCAAAGTGATCTTTAAGTACCCTCTGAACGTAGCATAGACGTTGGTATATCATGGCAAACTTGGATTAAACGACATAGAACGTAAATGCCCAGACAATAAGACTGATATCATGTTTTGTAGACAAAACAAAGGCATTATTCAAAGGCAAAATCATTAATGCCATTTCCCTGCTAGGCAGTAGGGACCCATCCGTGCATTTTAATGAGAACATACAGCTTTGATGGTCGGGAAGAAGTGTAAGCAGTGTTTTATTGTGACAGCTATTTTGTTTTCTTCGAGACTTTCATCAACATTACATTGTTCTCTAAATCTGTTGCACTGCATTTTTACAAATTAATTTAGTATTTGCCTCCAGGCTATGAACAGGCCAGGGTATGGACTCCTATCATAGTACTTTGAAGAAAGATTTTTCTTCAAAATCATATAATCATGTAATGCTCAATAATGAGTATGGGCATGTAGTTCTCACGTCATGACCATGACGACTTAGACTTTAAGACCTCCCTTAGACTCTTTCTCATTCAACAGGACATTTCACAGAGAAATGTGCAAACAAAAAAAAAGGTTGATCAGTGTGTCTTTGTTTAAAATCATTTAGGAGGGAGACAGTAATAATACTGTACATAACCCTTGGCAGGTAAGATGTGAGACATGCAGCACAAATAATAATTAAAAAGGTTCATATGATGTAGGTGACTTTGAATTTCTGACTGTAAATTAAACATATTGATTATGTAATTATTGCAATTTAATGTCTTAACAGACATAAACTACATGTTTTTGTTTGTGACACAGAAGTTAATCATTTGTAAATTAACAAAAGTATTCAAGTAAGTAACATACTACATAAGTGGTAGTGTAGTATGTTTGTTTGTTTACTTACATCCTGCTATAAAGGTAAGACATTCCCTCCCTGGAGCCATATATTATATTTATTGCTAAATCTTTTGCTGTTGCTATATTTACTCTGGGTTAGTTATTCATAGGTGGAGTAAAGAGTTAAACATTAAACTGAAGACGCTGAAGTGTTAAATTATCCTTCTTGTGCATATTTTGTCCTCTGAAGAGATAGCAGTTTATATCATTTGTTAAGGTGGAGTTGTCTGTACTATCATCAACATACTGATTTAAAGAGAAGACTGACAAACCTCAGAAAACCTCAGTGGGTCGAAATAATTTATAAACTGTAACCCAAGACAGAGGAAATGCAGCAAAAACTACATTATTGACTATATGACAGCTCACCAATTGAAGCTGATTGTAGATTTGCCAATACAAGTTTACTTTTCTCTTAGTATAGTTCCAATAATATAATATTTCCGAATGTCCTTTTAATACCTTTCAGTTAGGCCAGGTGGGGATACTGAAGAGAAGAGTATATGCTGATTTTAATATCCAGGGTGTTTCTTTCATTGTACAGGTGCAACTGATTCTTATTAAGGCAAAACATAAGCAGGAAAATAACTTTTTTCTAAAAAAAAGTTACCAATAATGCCTGGAACAAAAACCGAGTGTGTTAAAAATAATGGCGCCATATCAGTGAAACCTGGCCTCAAATGTGTTAAATGTGTGGTTTAAAAAAATTAAGTTTGTGAAAGTTGCACCCAAAAAGTTCACTGGGGTTCTAGACTACATGGACGGAAGGGGGTGCACTCAGTCACCGAACCCTTCTGCTCCTTGACTAATCAGAACTCTCGATGTATAAAAACATGCTCACAAATTTCATCACTCTGAGGTCCTACTGTGATAAAAATAGGGACATGGTTATAAAGGGCAGCCCTGCCATTATGGCTGTGTTAAATCCGCCGGCTGTTTCTTGATGTTGAGTTCATCGGGACTTTTTGGTCGGCTTAGGTGGGGGTTGGTCATGGTTTGCTAGAATGGTCTGTTCCTCACAGAGGGTCTTACACAGACATTGATTACAATTACCAGTAACGACTGCACTCAAACAAATAGCCTCAGAATCAAATATGGTGTAACGTTTGAACTCGTATCTTGATATCCCTGTAATTAGGACAGTCAGTTGGATACCAAATAGCAGTGTTGTTCACATCACAATAATTGAGCACTCTTTTTACGTACAGTAAATGAACAATAACATACCCTATCCCCTTAAGATACCTGTAATTTCAAATACTTTCTTCATTTATAATTATTATGTACAGGTAAAATGTAAGAAACAGCCTTAAATACTCTCTGTTATCCATACAACAAATAACTTTCACATTTCATCAGGTGAAGATCCTCCCCAAAGCCCATATGGACGAGATCTGTAAAAAAAAACATTGGAATCACACTTGTCATGTACAATACTTGCATAACAAATCTGAGGTAAAGATATATACATTTCATTCTAAAATGGCATAATACCCAAAACATTATTGTAAGGGGCCATAACTATGTATGTTAACTCTGTTATCGTCTGTACCATATATAAATGAACATTTATGTATTTCTTTTTTCCAGATGGGACTTTGTGCCCTACACCTTTCTCAAAGACACAACTAATGTTTCCCAAAATAAGATCTAGATCCTCCTTTTCGAATCCAAGATGGAGACAAACTTGCCCGTCACCTTTCCCAAAATAGATAGGATGTCTTCATCATGCCAACTAGTGAAGGGTCTGGCCCAAAGAGGAATGGGGTTCTGATTTCGGATTACTTTGAGACACCAGGGTATCAAGGTCACAGATTTGAATCACTGCCCGCATCCGTCACTGCTGTAAAGATAGTGACCAGTAACATCTGTTTCACGCAGCATCCAAAGATGGCTAATCTGCTCTTTCACCCCACTCACTTACAGATGATCCGGTCACTCTACATGGATCATTAGCAATGCCAGACTGGCATCAGAGGCGATGAACTTTGTTTTGTATAGCAGTTGTCTCCATGACGTGTGCACAAGGTCAACAGAAAAAAACTGACAGCAAGTCAAGAATGTTGGATGAATTCAATCTGGTTTAACCATACATTCAAATCCAAATAATCCCAAAAAATTTAGATTCACATGTTGTAACTCTGTGGGCAGATTTAAAAAGTTTATAAATAAATCTATCAGTAGTAGGCTACCCCTGCATTTTTTAATATTGGAAATGCATGTTTTTTAAGAAAACATTCCCTGATAGGAGAGACATCAGAAGTTACCTGCCTGGACTTTTACAAGGAGTTAGTAAGATAAAGCGATTAAAAGGGTGTGTTAGATCAGAGCATCTGCCAACCTTTGCCACTCTCCTGATGCCCTACACCTGTTCTCCTTTCCCCTGGAGGAAAGACTAAAAGACTAAAAACCTCTTCTAACCCAAATCAGATCTGTAGAGCTTACTGTGATTGCTGTGAAGTCTGCCATTATCTGTTTGTTCCAGCAAGCACTGCTCCACACAGCATATCTCAATTCTGAGAAAACAATTATGAATTAAGTTTTGCAGGCATCATTACTGAATACTGTGCCATGCCGAGAACGTGTCATAGACGGTAGGGGAAATTCCACCGCGACACAGAAACCCTCTGGAGTGTTCAGCCATCCTGAAAGCAGCCCTGGCAGTCGCTGGGTGGATTCTGACAGTCGGGGCCTGGGGCTTGTGATGGATCTTGTGCTCCTGTTGTCGCTGTTGAATATAGAAGCCGCCCCGGCATGCAAAATGTACCCAGATCTCCTCTCACTCCCCCTATCAGCGATGCCACTAAAATAGATTCCCTGCTGGGAAGAAAAGCACATTTCTTGGTTTTGGTTGGAGAACTACAAACAGTGCCTGAAACTGTAAACAGTCATGCGTAGGTGTTTGTGGTGGAAAATATATGGCAGTGTTTGCTAATAAACAAGAATAGTGGTATACTAGATTAAAACTGCCTCCCTGTAGAGGCTCTTACTGTGCCATTATCTTTCACTTCATTGCCTTTAAAAATGTTGCAGTGGTTGGCAAAAAGGCAAGGAAAGTAACAATTAATAAAGCACCATTGACCACTCTAATGCTTTATAACATTAAATACTCTCTAAATAATGTAGCTGTAACTGCAGTTAAAGCTTAACTGTAAACAAGTCCCTCTTTCTTTAAAGAAAGAGGTTTTTGTTATAGTGTTGCCTTTCACAGGCATCACAGACAAACAGTGCGTGGCCCGGGCAAGCTTGCACTTGCCTCACCACTGTCACCTAGGTATCCCCGTCACCACAGTTCAGTAACCCTCGTCTCCACACAACAGAAATACTAGTTAGTCTTAACACGGGAAGTTCCTGCTTTGGGTTTGATATAAAGGCCAACAAATAAGACTGTTCTCACTCTCAGAATGGAAATTAAACTTAGCATTATGTCATACAATGTCCTTCACTGGAAATATTAATGTCTGTGAGCTTTTCTGTTTGTCTGAATCTGGAGCCATTCAACCCTTCTGGCTGGAACTTTAGTATCATGTGGTGTTGCCCTGACATAATTGCCCTTTTATTTTGCAAGGGAAAGACACAAATTAAATATGTTTTCAAAGTCACATAATAACACACTGGTTTGTCCAGTGACTAATGGAGCGACATGATCACTAGTTAGCATCTTGTTATTATTCCATAAAAACAAAGCAGTATTTACTTTAGAGCATGGCCACAAACGTGTGACAAGTGCTTTCCCTGCAAAAAAAGATGTTATTTGTTGTGTTTCCATTAAATTAATCTGTTTAATGAATAAATGATTACATAAATAATATATTTTACTTAGTGCACACACCATGATACAGTGCAAATTACTGTAGCATGATTCGCGTTGCCTTCTACTGAGCTTAGAATTCCATAATGAATGCCGAACATTGGATCTCTGTAGATGTCCCCACTTTACTAACATTACGGTGAATTGATATACCTGGGAAATGATCCTCTCATGAAGAAAACAGCTTATTTTCCTTCAAAAAAAGTAGTCTGACCCAGATGCACACAATAACTCTCTCTGTTCTCCAATCTAACAAACAGAACACCAGTCTCCTTGAGACTGACTACAAACATGGCAGTACAGTATGTAATCATGTGAATCTCTCCCTGGGAGACGTAAACATGCTAGAGGGAGACTGTATAATTTGCAGATTGTGGGAAAGTAGTCCAAAACAAAAGGCTTTAGTATTGGTTACACCATGGAGATTAAAGATATTCAAGAGAACTAGCTGACCTTCAGGTGCTATGACACTGGGGGGAAGAAGAAGAGAAGCAATGACTGTTCTATCTCATTCTGGAGAACGTGCAATCCAACTGTAAACAATACTGCCTTAAAGCCTCCCGTAAAAACATAAGACTCAATATTGGTCATTATAAATGATTGAATAATTCTGCTAAATGAAAGAGGACATTTCCCATAGCTAATGCTCCTGCAGACTAGTGCCCTACACATGTATTATGTATGCATTACAAAACTTGACACCCAGCTTTTACTAAGTAAGTTATGTATTTAATGTACATGTAGTTTAACTTAAGTACCTGACTGGCAAGATCCAAACCATTTCAAACTGATTAAATGTACAGTGCACTGGTATTATTGTAATGCATTCAAGGGTATTTCAAAATACCAGGGTGCACATCTAGGGGACAGAATGATAATCGCTTGCAGTTTTCCAAGGAAACCATGACAGTGGGAGACCTGGCCACTGCTGTAGTCTGTCGGGCAAAAAAGTCTTCTGCAGCATTCTCATTTCTTCCTCTGCTGGGCACTCTGAGTTATGCAATGCCTCATTCATAAATCAGAGCATGCCCTGTGACGGGAGATGCCAGTGCAGAGAGGGCAACCATTCCCCCAGCCTTGCACTCATGCGAAAAGGATGGGCAGACATCAGAGTGCGGCAGAATCACGCAGTTTTTTTTTTTTTTAAAGTGAGCCCATGGTTTGTTCTCTTTGAGGGCTAGACAGAAAGGGGAAGCATCGGAGTAATGTGCTTTGATCAGTTATGAAATCCTAGCAAAAGAATGAGTCAAATTTAATCTTTAAAATTTTACATTTCTTGGCAGCTTTCTACATTTTAATGCATGCTTATGTACAGTATGTCCATGTGATTTGTTAAGTAATCAAATATCATCCATATGGGACATGTTTGGCAATTGTATTTTTGCTGTTGAAATACCAAGTAGTTATGTAATCTGGGAAAATTCCATTTGAATAAAAATGAAAAGCAAAAGTCTGCCATAATAACCAAGGTTCCCCAAGTTACTGCTAGGGGAAACTATCTTAAAAACTCCAGCTACTTGCAGACACAGAATAGAAATACTATTGATACATTCATATTGATTGATTGATTGATTGATTGATTGAAATGGACTATGCAACATGTTCAAAGTTCCAAGCAGTTATTTGTCATCTGGGTGTGAATAACCAGCCTCTCAGTCTGGTTTATTGTTCACACAGGAGATTGCATCTTTCTATATTGCCTAAAAGTGATTAAGTGATTAAATCAGCAGCATGGTGGTAGTTGATACCAGATTCTGGCATCTCCTATCAGACGGCACGCTGTGACTAACCCTAGGTTAATCACTTGCTCCCAACAGACTGTCTCTACTGATGATGTTCAAGTAAACAGAAGACTTAGACACAATTGAGAAATCTAGTGCATCGCAACTGCTGACCATCCATTTGTCAGTCTGCTGGTGCAATCACTTTTGCAATCAACTGAGTGAACGGAAGGGTTTGACTGTGTGGGCTACCACACCCATGAGTACAGGATGGCGTTTCAGTGAGTATTGACATTTTCACCCACACATCATTGTTGCCATAAGTCTGTACCACAATAATAAATGCAGGCTGGCACACAGTCGTACCCGGGGCGTTCCTCTTCTGCGCGTCGCTGTTTAAATATAGAGGTGAGAGAGGGGGACGGGCCCTGCATAGCCTCCGCTTGCACAGGAAATGAAATATTCAGATGTAGAGATCCCACTACTGCCATCCCTCCCCCCTCTCTCTCCCTCCCTCAGAGTAGGCTGGTTAAATAACACTCGAGTCATATCTGCACACCGCACCTGTAAGGGCTTCATAAAGTAGCCTTTCCCCCTCCAGCTGTCTGAAAGATAAATGTGACCTGTCATTATATGGGAGTCTCATTTTACCACCAAACCAAGCAAATGAAGAATGGTCTTCTTTAAAACTGGCACGGTAAATACTTAAATGCATATTACCTAATAAGGCAAAACACCCAAGGGTGTTCCCACTGATAAAGGTGACATTAAATTGACAGTATGATGCAGCTCTGACTAAGATTTAATGCTGTAATTTTACATCATCTTACCATCAGGTCAAACCTCTAAAATCAGGATGTTGTCTGACTACGTCAATCAGCACCATAGAGATAGAGGACAACTCCCCAGTCATGCTTGAATTTAATATGAAGCCATTACCTGCTGACCACATGTCAGTGTGAACTTTGAGATGGGTGACAGGAACAGCTGTAGCTCTGGGAGTCTTTATAGGAGTACATTTAGTGTAATAAACCCAACTTCTCTGGGTTATTATTGTTTATACCATGACCTAATCTTACAAGGTGTATATTCTCCTATTGTTTTTACCAAAACATATCTATACACGTTTCCAGATCTGAATTTCCATCACCACTGCCGCAGTTTTACTTGGAAAAGTATATACATTTCTATGCTGTGTGTGGATGACCTATTCAGAATGTTTACAGTTAGATAAATATATACATTACAATTGATTTACTCAGATCAAGCCTATTATACAGTGCCCTCCACAATTATTGGCACCCCTAGTGAATATGAGCAAAACAGGCTATAAAAAAATATGTCTTTGCTGTTTATCCTCTTGGTCTTTCACTCAAAATATTCACAAAAATCTTACCTTTTCATTGAAGCAAAATTATTGAAAAAAAAAAAACTGTTGACATTAAATAAATATTTTTCCCCAAAACATGTGTGCCACAATTATTGGCACCCCTAGAAAAATCTTATAATTAAAATCTAACTGCAGTATATTTCCAGTCATGTTTTACATTTTTAAGTTCACCTGTTTGATAAGGAACTCTTAAGAGGTCAACCATGACTTCCTGTTCTACTGGCGAACAAATATGAGGTGACACAGGCCAAATTCCATTAGTCATTCATCACTATGGGAAAGACCCAAGAACACAGTGACAATGTGCAACGGAAAGTTGTGGATCTGCACAAATCAAGAAATGGACACAAGTAAATCTCTAAAGAGTTGAAAATACCCATTTCCACTATCATGGAAATAATTAAGTAGTTTAAAGCGACAGGAGATGTTAAGAATCAGGCTGGAAGAGGACCTATCTGTAAATTGACCCCACGCACCGCGAGGAGGATGGTTCGACTGGCAAAAGAATCTCCAAGGATCACAGCTGGAGAATTGCAGAGTTAAATTGAGTCTTGGGTTCAGAAAGTCTCCAGAACTACCATCAGACGCCACCTCCATCAACACAAATTGTTTTGGAGGGTTGCCAGAAAAAAGCCTCTGCTGTCAATCAACAACAAACTAAAGCGCCTACAGTTTGCCAAATGTAAGTCAGACTTTCAATGGGACCGAGTTATATGGTCAGATGAGACCAAAATAAAGCTTTTTGGCAACAAACATCAAAGGGGGGTTTGGCGTAGACAGAAAGATAGCCATACAGAAGAGACCCCCATACCCAATGTGAAGTATGGTGGCGGATCTTTGATGTTGTGGGGCTGTTTTTCTTCCAAAGGCCCTCGACATCTTGTTAGGAGACATGGTATCATGGACTCCATCAAATACCAGCAGATATTAAATGAAAACCTAACAGCCCCCTCTAGGAAGCTTAAAATGGGCCGTGGTTGGACCTTCCAGCAGGACAATGATCCGAAGCACACCTCAAAATCAACACAAAAATGTTTCACCGACCACGGAATAAAGGTTTTGCCATGGCCATCACAGTCCCCCGACCTAAACCCCATAGAAAATCTGTCGGAAGAGCTGAAGCCGAGTATACAAGCGTTGACCTAAGAATCTGAAGGATCTGGAGAGATACTGTATGTAGGAATGGTCTCAGATCCCGTGCCATGTGTTCACCAACCTCATCACACATTATAGGAGAAGACTCAGAGCTGTTATCTTGCCAAAGGGAGGCTGCACAAAACATTAAATTAAGGGGTGCCAATAATTGTGGCACACATGTTTTGGGGAAAAATATTGATTTAATGTCAAGTTTTTTTTTCTTTCAATAGTTTTACTTCAATGAAAAGGTAAGATTTTTGTGAATATTTTGAGTGAAAGACCAAGAGGATAAACAGCAGACACGTATTTTTTTATAGCCTGTTTTGCTCATATTCACTAGGGGTGCCAATAATTGTGGAGGGCACTGTATATGATCCTTTGAAGACCATTTCCCTTTAATACATGTATTATCCTTAAGAAATAATAGTCAGTTGATCTTTGTACTTTGTACTCATCGTAACCCATCTTACTCACTAACCAATCGTTATTTCAGCCATAACATTTACTCCAGGTGCTCTTGTTTTTGTGCTCTCCTCTCATCCTCTCATCAGCAGCTCTTCCTGGTAGTTAATGAGTAGTTGAATCCACCAGATAAGGTGACTAGGAGACGGAGAGACAATGCCTCATTCACAGGGAGGGTACATACCTGAGACACGATGACTCACTGAGTCATATAAAACATGTGAGAGACAGGGTCATAACATGGTGAGACACTGGGGAGCAGCTCTGTGAAAACACTGTGGTATTGGACTCACCCATGATACACCCAACACCACAACACTGTCTTGTTTCTTTTATTTACCCCTCACGGAGCAAGGCTGACTTTGATGATGTGTGGACATATTGTTCAATCCAGTAAATAATAATGAATAATAAACATAATCCAGTAAACCTCCCCTGTCTTCCATGAGGTAGTCTTATACAGTGGGTACGGAAAGTATTCAGACCCCTTTACATTTTTCAGCCTTTGTTTCATTGCAGTCATTTTTTTCGCATTAATGTACACTCAGCAACCCATCTTGACAGAAAAAAACAGAAATGTAGACATTTTTGCAAATGTATTAAAAAATGAAATATCACATGGTCATAAGTATTTAGACCCTTTGCTGTGACACTCATATTTAACTCACATGCTGTCCATTTCTTCTGATCCTCCTTGAGATGTTTCTACTCCTTCATTGGAGTCCAGATTAAAAAAATTAAACTGATTGGACTTGATTAGGAAAGGCACACACCTGTCTATATAAGACCTTACAGCTCACAGTGCATGTCAGAACAAATGAGAATCATGAGGTTGAAGGAACTGCCCAAGGAGCTCAGAGACAGAATTGTGGCAAGGCACAGATCTGGCCAAGGTTACAAAAGAATTTCTGCAGCACTCAAGGTTCCTAAGAGCAGAGTGGCCTCCATAATCCTTAAATGGAAGAAGTATGGGATGACCAGACCTCTTCCTAGACCTGGACGTCCTGCCAAACTGAGCAATCGTGGGAGAAGAGCCTTGGTGAGAGAGGTAAAGAAGAACCCAAAGATCACTGTGGCTGAGCTCAAGAGATGCGGTAGGGAGATGGGAGGAAGTTCCACAAAGTCAACTATCACTGCAGCCCTCCACCAGTCGGGGCTTTATGGCAGAGTGGCCCGACGGAAGCCTCTCCTCAGTGCAACACATATGAAAGCCTGCATAGAGTTTGCCAAAAAACACATGGAGGACTCCCAAACTATGAGAAATAAGATTCTCTGGTCTGATGAGACCAAGATTGAACTTTTTGGCGTTAATTCTAAGCGGTATGTGTCGAGAAAACCAGGCACTGCTCATCACCTGCCCAATACAATCCCAACAGTGAAACATGGTGGTGGCAGCATCATGCTATGGGGGTGTTTTTCAGCTGCAGGGACAGGACGACTGGTTGCAATTGAAGGAAAGATGAATGCGGCCAAGTACAGAGATATCCTGGAAGAAAACCTCCTCCAAAGTGCTCAGGACCTCAGACTGGGCCGAAGGTTCACCTTCCAACAAGACAATGACCCGAAGCACACAGCTAAAATAACAAAAGAGTGGCTTCGGAACAAGTCTGTGACCATTCTTGACTGGCCCAGCCAGAGCCCTGACCTAAACCCAATTGAGCATCTCTGGAGAGACCTGAAAATGGCTGTCCACCAACGTTCACCATCCAACCTGACAGAACTGGAGAGGATCTGCAAGGAAGAATGGCAGAGGATCCCCAAATCCAGGTGTGAGAAAGTTGTTGCATCATTCGCAAGAAGACTCATGGCTGTACTAGCTCAAAAGGGTGCTTCTACTCAATACTGAGCAAAGGATCTGAATACTTATAACCATGTGATATTTCAGTTTTTATTTTTTAATAAAACTTGTTCGATTTTAGCAAATGGCTGCAATGAAACAAAGAGTGAAAAATGTAAAGGGGTCTGAATACTTTCCGTACCCACTGTACATCAATTTAGAGGCAAGCCTTGTCCTATCAGTAGCCTGCCCATGAATAAACACATCAGCATTGAGCAATTCCAAATTTGACTGAGAGATCTGTGATCAGTGGCAATGTTCTAGGTTAATACTTAATAGTAATTAACATTTCCCTAGCCATTGCCATAGGTGACGTCACCATTGTGGTTGATGGATGAGATGATGACACACTGCTCCCATGTTTGCCCACTGACACGCAGTGATGTTTTCGGGACATGTGCTAAAGGTGTTGTTTTACATCCCCCCATCATAGCTCCTAGCTAAAAACAATGACACATGAAATTCTGCTGACAGCAGACTTGCAAATAGACACATGAGTTATAGTGTGGATAAAGGGTTGAAACCAGCTCATCAACGCGACACTACCTCCCTCTTGTGGATGAGCCGAGGCATGCAGCCAAGTGGACACAAATCTGCTGAGTGTGGGTGTGTAGTGGGTTGAAACCCAGAGTCGCCACTGCAATAACAAAATCATATAGGCCTATGCCAAAAAAAACAAGTAAACCTTGACAGCATAAGATATTAAGCGGTGTGGATACATTAATAGATGCAGTCTCCTTCATGACAAACATTAATCTCCCACGGCAGGATATTTGTGAGGTCACAACACTTGTGTATGCAAAAAAAAAACACATTATGACAGAGTCATTTGACTATCATGATTGGGAAGGAGAAGTGACAAAACCTATTTAGGGCCTCAAACCCATGGCTATTAGTGTAAACAACTCAGTCATTAAGTACAGCACACTCCATCCAACGCACTGCCACTCCCCCCCCAGTTCAACCAATGCTCTTGCTGCCTATGGATCTTGTGACTCACAGCAATCTTAAACCAGGGCAAACATTTCAGCTGGCATGTGTGAGAGCAGGGGGAGTTGGAGGGGGTCATTTCAAAGAGCAGCAGGATGGATTTCTCCATTACCGAACACCTCATAAAAATCTGTTTGCTCCATTTCATTTCACTGAAAAAAAAGCAAGTCTACGACTGAAAGGCTTCACCTTATTTAACAAAGTTCTGCTCAATGTCAGGTTGCCATTACTTTGCTATGGACTAAAGAGAAGACGGTGAAGAGACAAGGAAGTCCGTTTTTTCTTTTTGCTCTTGCAGTAGGGTAGAAGTAAATGACAACGGTGTCAGACTGTTTTGGTTTGAAATGTCAGATTGAAGGAATTAACCCTCATTGACTTAACACCCAAAGTGGTGAGGCTGAACTGAAAACAGTGATTGCAGTGAGATATAGTCTCCTACTTTTGAACCCAAAGTAATGTTGGGGTATGGAGTGTCCACATTACATGGCAGAAATACCAGAACGGAAAGAAAGAGTGGAAACCGTATAGCATAACAAAAAATATTTTACTAAAACATAACATTTACAGTTTTCATTTCCCCAGACAGAGCCGTACAGAAGCCACACAAGCCTATGGGGATCTCAGCGTTTTACTGACGCTAGTGTTTTCAGAGTGCCTTTCCCCCCCACACAGATTTTTTATGTCACTGACTGTATTCTCAGCCCCAATAAAAAAAGGACAATAATAATTAAAAAGAAAAAAAGGACAAGCATCATTCTCAACATTCCCACACAGCATTGTCTGTTAGCTCAAAGTCTAAGCTGGTTAACTGCATGCGTATAATGAACCTAGGCTTCATAGAGAGGGATGGGAAAAAACATTAAAACAAAGTAAATAGTACATCTTTTGCACGCCCACCTCCCCTCAGTCCCCCCCCCCCCCCTGTTTTCAACCATGCCCAAAAGGCAACTAGCTGACCTGCCCTCCCCATGTCACTACCTATACTGCAAGTTCTACAAATGGGGTTCCAAACACAAGAGCAGCTTGAAGGTTAAGCGTTACAGACAATAACAGCCAAGTTGTGAGGAGCATAGTCGAGTCCGTCCGGTAGCAGCCATTTCATTAAGAGAGTGGTCAAACATTTTTTTTTTAATTTTTTTTTTTTTTTAAATGTAGCACCAACACCCTCAGATTCAAGTTATATCAATAAAGATTCTGGATGATGCTAACCGATGCTAACCGATGTTTGGAACCCCGACACCTGTGAGCCTAAAGCAAGGCTTGGGCGTCAAATATGGCAGCCCATCCACAGAGAAACAGAAAACAACCATGTGTTGTATAGCAAGCGATATAAGCTTTGGGTGCTGTGAAAGTGGGATGAGCAACCAATGCCTCACCAACGCCTCTTGAAATAACCAAAAGGTCTGCAGTAGTCTGTAAAGTTGTGGTTGTATTTTTTTTTTCTCACTGAATATATTCTTTATTTTTTTGCTTTTTTTTATTATTATACATTTTGTCTAAGACAGTGTCCTTTAAATGCAAACGAAGAAAGAAGGGGTAGGGTCTTGGCAGAACGAGAGCAATTTACACTCACGCTCCAAATCTTCTTTTTCATGGTTTTCTTTCTCTTTTTTTCTTTCTTGTTAGACTTCAATGTTGTTTCCAGCATACAGCCTGGTCCATGTCCGAGCTGCAGAACAGAGAAGAAGGGAAAGTGTTCTTCAGAGCTACCATAATACTGATCACATGAGCTGGGAGGGTGATGTGGTACATTGTGCAATGCAATGTTAGCAACAGCAATGTTTTTTAAATCCCAAATACGTACGTGACCATATTGAGGTCTTCTATTTATGAAATTATTTCATCATTCAATTTTAAATTGCCTTCGGTACACAAGTGCTCTGAGCTTGCCCTAAGCAGTAATCCAAAGAAATTCCAAAGATCGATGGAACCATTTTGTTAGGAAGAGATTTTTCTCTAATCACCAACAATTTAAGCTGTTCACACAAATCTACTTTTTTTTTAAAAACAATCCTGGCAGCTCTGTCTCTGTCTCTGTCTGTCTGTCTATCTATTAATTATCTCTCTCTCTCTCTCACACACACACACACACACACACACCCTTTCTTCAATTTCTCCACACCTGTGTTCTAAAATGGATATGTTGTGTCTGACTGCAATAGTGCTGGTGAAATTGGTCCACCGCATGGAGGTGAAGAGTTCAGTTATGATTTAACCAGTACGTCAGACACAACAATAGCCCTTTGTTAGTAAATATGATTTAACTAGTACCTCAGACACAACAATAGGCCTCTGTTTGTAAATACGATTTCACCAGTATCTCAGACACAACATTGGCACCTATTAGTAAATATGCATTGCTGTCTTTCAATGCAGGGATATCATTTACCATCCCCATGAATATGAGTGTTATATTGCTTTTATACAACAGTTTTACTACCAGCGAATTGAGCTTGATGACAACAGATTTTGATTTCTTTCGTTTATTTTGATTATTCATTCTCAACCACCCAAAAATATTTCTAACCAATGTTGCCACTCTCTAGCCAAATTGAGTCAATGAGGCTACTTACCCGTTAATTTGTGCACTCGTCTTTTTTTACGTTATAAGTTCATTTGTACATTTGTGTTCTCCCTTTCCTCACTCGAAAACTGTCAAGTGTAACGTTACAAAATGGTTGCCTGCCATCCTGGTCTCTCACTTTGAATGAATAGAATGTTGATATTGTAGAATTCAACGGTTAAAGTATATCAAACGCAGAGTTATTACTAAGGGGTGTGGTTGTGCCAGGATATCCCCACTCATGGAATGCCACTTGTCCACTGAGTAATTCTGCTTATACAGTTACACCTTCAAAATGATTTTCCATTTGAATTTTTGGACATTTTCTAATATATCTTTACAGAACCTGGGTTGCCAATGTCTAGTAAGTCACAAGTGTGAATTATGATTATTATTTTTTTAAACGTACTTAGTCACAACTGTGACAGAGGATACACACAAACACACCTGTTTCAATGGCTTGGGCTTCATTAGACTTCCACTGCTCTGCCACATCATTTGCGAGAGGGTCGTCTGGGTTAGGAGCACTAAGTAAAGCCTGGATGGACAGCAGGACTGTACGAATCTGCAGGGCTGGGGACCATTTATCTACAGACACGAGGGGGGGGGGAGCAGAAGATGAAGAATGGAACAGGAGGGAAAAGGGCACACAAAAACGCTATCTTAGTTAAGCTGCAAACCAAAATAAGCAACGTAAATGGCATCTGTTCCTTATATTCTGTGGGTAATAACAACACACTCTGATTGTAAGACTCAAATTGGTATTGAGGAGAGGGTGCTAACACAGGATACTAACATAGGTGAAGGGATTCCTGGCATAGCAAATAGAGACACAAACACAAAAATGACCAATCGACATCTGGCCATACATACATACATAATGTAATGTAATATCTGGCTAGCATTACCTTTTAAAATGTCTAGACATATTCTTCCCAGCTTGTCCACGTTGGGGTGGTAGATTTTGGTCATAAACCGGACTTTGGGGGCTGCCATGGGGTACTCCTCAGGCAGAAAGAGTTCAAGTTTGAAGGTGCCCCCTTCGAAGGGGGAGTCCTGGGGCCCTGCGATCACCACATGGAAGTAGCGGGCATTCCCTTCATCGGGCTCTGCTTTGATCCCCGGTACAGGCTCTGCCATCAGGCGCTGTGTTTCCTGTGCAGACATGAGTTCATGGAGATGTATACATTTGTATGATACAAATACAATATCCAAATCTTCACTAAAAGTAAGCCATGTGTATGCTGCATTGGGCTTAAAGCGCTGGACACTTGGTCAGGTTTTCACAATTGGCTTTATTAGTGAAGGAAATCACCATGGAGCAGGGTCAATGCTCACCACGCAAAACAGATGCATAGTCTAATATAGTGTTACAAATGTAGACTATATTAAGTCTTAAAGTCTAATTATTGTCTAGCCAGCAAATCCATGTTCTTCTTGCATCCTCAAGTGGATCCTGTGCATCAGCAATAGCAACCATGAAAGATATCCGAGTTTCCACTTTGCTTTAAATGTCACTTTTACTTAAAACAGGTTTTGCTGACCAGATATACAAATTTAAAAAATCAACACCCCATAACAATTATGGAATACTGAATGCACTGAGTTTAAGCAGCAGTGTAAAGTTTTGGTCTAAAATTTGTGAGCTGTAAAAAGGTTGTGCAAACAACATGGAAGGAAGAGAACAGGAAGTTGATCCTGCAAATGATCTTAAAGTCACAGTCCGGTCACATTTATTTCCTAATTTTTCTCTGAGAAAATTTACTTCAGGTGGAAGTGGTGTTATTTCATTCCGTTTAGCTAACCTGACATAATAGCTAAGCAATGAACACACATCACTGCAATAGCATAGAATGTAGTTCAATGAGGGAGAGTGTAAATCACACATCACTTACATACGAAGGCTGTTTCAAGCAGTTTCATTTTATACAGAATTCACAGTTGAAATATTAGTCAATGTGCAGTAAAAATATAAAAGCTCCAAGGGCCCAAAGAGCCACTTGTATTTGGAATTCACCTTACATTCTGTATGACGAATGCAAACAATGAGTGAATGGGAATGCAAACTAAGTTAGAATGTCAGAAAGGATTGATCAATTAAGGAGAACAGCTGGTGTTTTGGGCATTCCAAATCATGCTAAGTACAGTGTTCCAGCGCGGTCCACAGCTAAACCACTTTACACATCTTGCGGATTGCTAGGCAAAAATATCTGTCTGGCTAACGCTTTTATCTCTTAAAGCTTGCCAGACTAGAGCCTATGTCCAGTAACAACCGAGTTGAGATATAATCTGGCAACATTAGGTAACATCTTAATGAGCACTGACTGGATCGACAGTGCAGAAATCCGTACGACTAATAGACTGGTTTTCTAAGATAAATTGATCTAGGGGGGGGAACGAATTTTCCTAAACCTATGCACCACCAGAATAGAAAGGGGGTTGCTGTTTGTCGTGCAATGTAGTAGACCTACTAATTTACAATTGATACAGGTACAAAAGACAGCATTATTTTTTCTTGCTAAACTTCCTACCTCTCCTAGCATTTCACTTTCCATCTAGTACATTTTATCAGCAAATTCCTTCCTGAAGAACTGACCATTTATTCAAGAGATGTTCTGTATGCTACGTGTTTACGTCATATTCGCATTGTGTAACGTAAAGTCGAAAAAGCACTCTCCAGTCTAACTCCTTGATGAAAAGCTGGCCTTTCAACAAAGAGCTTCATTAATTTATGATTTTATCAGGATACTTGTCTGACCACATGATCGCACCTACAGCTGCGGGTCATGGTCATTTTGCCTTGAACGGTTTTGAGAGGTTGATATTAATTTCAAGTCCATTCCGTCCGTAATGCGTTTTGCAGCAACCCATAGTCTATTACTTAACGTAACGCTAAACTCTTGTACTGGTAATATATGAGAACACGTTAGCTATAGCTATCCATCACCGTATTTCATTCATTTCCGAGACAAGGCTGCATGACCGGGCCTGACAGGGCGGAAAACAGCTACCTATCCACAGCATTAGCAAGCTAACCACACCTACCATGTTCCACCCCAAAGTAACAAGCTAAGCGTTAGTCAGCCTGCTAGGTAGCTAGCTAGCATCACCGGCACTTCAACACAAATAGTAGATCTTAAAATGTACAATGTGCCAGTGTATTCCAAACAGGGACTCGCTTTAGCTGCGTTTTCAATTGATATAATTAGCCAGCTAGGACTGATCTCCGCCAGTTTCGAGGGGTGCCACCTTGCCTGCGTGCGCCTATTCGCTAATGGCAACTAACGTTATCTGTTCACACAGGACAATCAGCGCTAAATTTGAATGATTAAACGTTATAAGAGACAAGAAGCCTCTCCCCCCAAGTTGTCGTATGCCTATCCGGCCTATTTGTGCGCCATATTTAGCTGGAGAGGATGGATTTTCGTTCAACCTGTTTTCTGACCAAACGAAAATAGCTAGGTAACCCGCAAGCCACAAGCCAAAACTAAGTTAGCTTGACGCCTGTGCCTTGCACGTGCCCTTCTTGTTTTTATTTGCATCGTACGGACTAAGCCAACAAGACTGGCAAAATATGGTACACAATTTCTACTAACCTTAATGATCCTCCGAGGCAACCCTGCCATCTTGTCTTAATACAGTATGTACGGTGGCCCGATCACTACGTTAGCTAGCTAGCTAGAGAGACGGCGCAAACGCACAACTCTTCCGGTGATGAGTGATACATCACCAGCAAAAGTGGGCTGGGAAACGTATTTCTTGCTGCACACTCAGCACTAAACGGAGGGAACATCCACATTAGAAAACCCATTCACTTGCGTGCCACCAATTTTTTTTTTTTTTATGATGGACAAGGCTACTTAGTCCTAATTACACATATTTAAAACAATCCTCAATAGAAAATCTATTACATTGTTTATCTGAACATAACGTAGAGAGATGAGAGAAACAAACATGCTTCTTCACAATATGAAACTGACAGGTCTACAAGACACTTCTGTTTACATACACATTTTATTGGACAAAAAAAAATCCAAGATTCAAGACAATTACATAAAAAAATGGGTCCAGGGATATCTAGAAATATTCCAGGTGTATCTTCATTTTCTGTCTTTAGGAGGATTTTTGGATATGCGCCTCATGCGATACCTGAAAAAAAAGAAAGAGAAATAAAAGCAATCTGCAGGTTGATGTTGAATGTTCAAGGAGGTATTCCTAGGTGGTGACAAACCTGGACAAGTTAACTCAAAGTAAGTGGTAAACCACCAAAGATAAGCTTTGTTTTGCTAGGGAAATGAAGCCATAGGGCTCTTCTATTGGGAAGTTATCTAGACGGTTGTGAGTAACAATTTGCTGAATTTGACAACAGGTGTATTGTATTTCAATCGCGGCCTGCACCTGTAACTACATGTAATTGCAGAGCACTGAAAACAAAAACTGCTCTTTCACTGAATACTCACTGTCCAATTGGGTACCACCGGTGCTTTGTCGTGTAGAACATCTTACTAAGCTCCTCGATAGTGGGAGCTTGTTTGTTCTTCAGGCTTTCTTTGCTAAGTCGATCTTTTAAAACCTGGTCATGGGTTTCCGGTGGGTTGGTTAGGGGATCAGGTCGAGGAATAGGCTGATCAAAAAAACAAATACACAATTGAATCCTGTTTTATATTTGTCTCACTACAATACTGTGAATGTAAAACACAAGCAAATGATAATGGAAGTCTTTCTTGAATAGCAATCCACAATGTGTATTTTTATCAGACTGGTTGCACTGTTAAACCTACAGAAAGCAAATAAATAAAATAGATAACACAAATAAATAGCAGTAACTGAGGTAGTCCAGCAATGATGCTGTTAAGAAATTATGTTTGCGGTTTAACCTGCAATTACAAGCCATTCTAACCACAGAGCTGACATCATAGAGGCACAGACATGGAACACCAAAAATCTATTGAAAAGTCCATGTGAATTCTACAATACTTTTTCCAGTCCCTCCATTGATATTAGGCTTTTTTTCTATTAGTTAAATCTCAAAGTCATACTTCTAATCAATACATGGACAGAGTTCAAACAAACAGTGAAAGTACTCTGGATTATGCTTAGATTGTTTTCCTGTAGTAAGAAAGAGGACTGTTAATGTTATCTAGTCTTTATGCCAATATACAGAAGGTCTCCAGATCAAGAAATGAACAGGTAGGATGGATTACAGATTTTAACTAAACTTTGCAGGTATGCAGAAACAACATGGCAACCTTAATCTCTCACCAGCCATTAAACTAGATTCAGGTGACTTTTTCCAAAAGCTCAGGTGGTCTGTCAGTGCAAGTCTCAAAAGTCACAGGTTTGAATTTAGAAATGTGAGGAAGAATGACAGGACTTTACACAAACTCGTCTTAATACATAACCTATGTTTGACAAAAGCGTGTGCCTCATTCATTTGTGTTTCTTGATTATGCAGTACTGGCAAAAGGAAAGTTTCAATCAACTCTGCAAAAATATTATGACAGATGAGGTATTATATGTATGCATATTTTAGATTTATACTTTGGAACCCTTTACAAAAAGCCATTTTTCCAAAGGTTTATTCACTGGTAATGATTAGCAACACTTTAAACTTTAAACATGGCCACAGGATCCCAATTACTCAAATGACCCTTACTGTACACCATATATGCTCTCTTATGGGTTTGTTATCAATTCTATGCATTTCTAAAGTATAACCCAATGTGATGGTTCTCACCTGGCTTAACTCGTAAGGAAATTCCACTGAGGGATGATAGCATACAACTGTTTTGCCATCAGAGGTCACACCAATTTCCACGTTACTGGGGACAACACAGGGTGAAACATTGAGACTGCTGCTATTAAAACAGGTACAATTGTATGGCTCACACAAATATGTAACGTCAAAGGTGCAGCGTACGTCGTGTCTGCTGTTCAAAACAAAAACGCCTATAGACTTCGACTGAAGATGCAGTTCTGAATCCACACCAAAGAGACTAGCACACAAAACTGCATGTAAAATGCAAAGGACCACGGGGCCAGTATCACTCTCGTAGTTAATTGACATGAATGAAAATACTATCGTTTGACAAAGACAATACACGTGTTTATTTTAACAACTAACTGATCCAGTTGACGTAAAATGTTACCTGTCGTCAATCGCTGGTCCCCGAAATGTGGATTTAGCATGAATGGGATAAATGCTTATACCTAAAGGAGACATAGCGTGTAATTCATGTTATCAATAATGCATTTGACAAAACATTAATGCTAGTTAATAAAAAAGAAAATGGCAATGTCAACAGTTGACATTAGCTAGGTTTCTTTCAACCTAGAATTCAATGAGCCTGACTATTTATTCAGAGCAAATACGTCTTCGCACACAACCTTATATATTTGTTGTCAACGTATATCACCAACAATATATTTTCTCCCACTTACCCTTTACATATAACAAATTTGGTCCAGTCGAAAACCGTGGACATAAACATTTTAACCTGCTAAGTATTCCTTGACCCAAGATCGCAGCCATGATGTGCCGCTTCCATGTGACGCAAGTGTGTTACAACTAAATACGTCCGTGTGTCTCAATCTGGGCGAAAAGGATCCGGTCGTTTTAACTCTATAGAGCGCGTCCAGAGATATTATCAATTGCAGATTTACAAATCATTTTACAATAATAAGTATGCGATTGCACGGGCAAACACATATTGATCTTCGTTCGAGATCTGTTTTTATCATTATTATTTTTAATTATTTACTGTTAAACTGTTTATTCAATTGTTATTATTTACAGAATTGTTATTATTTATTTACCTAACATTCAGTTTGGGTGATACATTTAAGCTTAGCCTACTGTTTATTGTAGTAATAAACTGTTTATTCATGAGCCATCTATTTAACGCCACAAGTGCCGTGCCCTTACTGTGCCACTAGTGCCAATATTAGAGGTAATTTAATAATTTCATGATTCATCATATTTTCCTGCAATATTTACCACTCTAATGCATTCTTATATCCAATAAAGCACACACGACGAAATGACGTTTCTCAAATTGATTGGCCATCTTGGTGAAAAATATTATTTGAAATGTGTTTTAAGATTTAATTGTGCATTAGTTTTATTATCACACATTTGCTCTCCAGGTTTGTATATGTGGATGGAGGAAGGAAACTTCACTGAAAGACTTGAGGATCCACCAGGTAAGGAATAAATGCCTGGCAGGAGTACAGCCCCGTTAAGCTCCTTTCAATTGAAACTGCTACAAATGATTGCTTGGAGTGACTTTTGTTGCCATGAGCTCACCTTGTCTCACGTCCGTTACATCATCAGGAGATGAATGACCTGCCGTTACGGTGCAAACCCATGACACCGTTACGAGCGACGCGATATTCTAATGATTCTAATGATATTCCATGCTGTCTGTCGCTACCATAGACATATATATATATTATATATCTATATATATATCTATATGTATATATGTCTATATGTCTATGGTCGCTACACGATGGTAGTCATAGACATAGTATACTATGATGGTAGTCCTTGTTGTCGCTACACGATGGTAGTCCTTTGGGGGATCGTAGTCCCTCACATTGCGCATGGTCACACACAAACGGTTTACGGCATAAGGCTCAACATCAACATCAACATATCTGGCTTGTCTTAACGCATAATGTAGGTTTATTTAACGTAATATTTAATAATGTTGTAAACGGTTTAAACGTCAACATATGGGGCTTGTCTTAACGCATAATGTGGGTATATTTAATGTTATATTTAATTATGTTGTAAACGACTAACAGCATAAGGCTCTACGTCAACATATGAAACGAAACTGGGGAGAGACTTTTTGATCCTCCACCTCATCTGTTTTGTCCACTGTGACATCTTCTTTGTTTTTAAATAAATGGTCATGTTTTCAAAAACCTGGCTTTCGTCGCTTTTCTCCATGATTGAAAACGGATCTGTCGTTGTGACGCATGCGCGCGCGGCTTCGCTGTCGACAGCAGTCGACAGTGTCGCAAAATGACGCATGCGCAATGTGAGGGACTACGATCCCCCAAAGGACTACCATTGTGTAGCGACAGTCCTCTACCCGATAGTAGTCCCGCACATCGCGCATGCTGAGACACAAACGGTTTACGGCAGAAGGCTCAACGTCAACATATGGGGCTGTCTTAACGCATAATGTGGGTATATTTAATGTAATATTTAATTATTAAAAGTGTGGAGACTGTATTCCGCTGTCTACAGTGTCGCAAAGTGGCGACCTTCTACTTACCGAGGGAGTTTGGCATTGTTTTCATCTGTGCTGTTTACATCCCTCCGGACGCTAATGCTAAACTAGCATTAGCACAGCTACATGTCTACATAAGTAAAAGACTGGCCACACACCCAGACAGCGCCTTCATTGTAGCAGGAGATTTTAACCGAGCTAATCTCAGATCTGTGCTCCCCACAGTGTGACACTAGACCAGGTGTACACTAATGTTGTTAAGGCTTACAAAGTACAGTCTGACTCCCACCTAGGCCTGTCTGACCACCTCTCGCTGTTCCTGTACCCCTCATACCAACAAAGAATAAAAGCGACAAGGCCTGCCACCAAGTCCATAACAGTGTGGAATGAGGATGCTATCCCTCAGCTACAGGACTGTTTTGACAGCACGGACTGGACAATATTTAACAGCCTGGAAGCTCCTGTTGACCCAAAAATGGCACTGGAGGAATACACATCTTCCGTTATGGACTACATCAACTTCTGCGTGAACAATGTCACAAGGAGGAGGACTGTGAGAGTGTTCCCCAACCAAAAGCCATGGATGTGCAGAGAGGTGCGTACACTATTAAAGGCCAGAGACGCAGCCTACAGATCAGGTGATGCTGAGGAGAGGCATAAAATCTGCAAAAGCCAAGCACAGGCAACGTGTTGAGCAACCTTTCCACACTCACACCAATCCGAGACGTAGGGGAGGGAATAAGGGCAATCTCGGACTACAAAGGGACTGCGTCATCCCCCCCGTCCAGCTGTGCTACCCTGTCTGAAGAGCTGAATCAGTTCTATGCACGGTTCGACAGGGACAACACTGGTCAGCTGCCTCTGCCCCTACCCTCTGACGCTGCTGCACCCACTCTGAGCCCCCACGAGGTCAGACTCTGCTTGAAAACCATCAACCCCAGGAAAGCGGCAGGACCAGATGGTGTGGCAGGCCGCGTACTAAGGAATTGCGGGGACCAGCTGACAGAGGTTTTTACAGACATTTTTAACCGCTCTCTAGCCCTTTCACATGTCCCCCCATGTTTCAAAGCATCAACCATCATACCTGTGCCAAAAAAGACTGCGGTCACATGCCTGAACGACTATAGGCCAGTGGCTCTCACCCCCATACCTGCTAAATGTTTGGAAAGGCTGGTCATGAAACACATAAGAGGCATCACACCAGCTTCCTTTGACCAACACCAATTTGCCTACAAAGCGAACAGATCTACAGAGGATGCAGTAGCCCTGCTGCTTCACACTGCACTGGAGCACCTGGAGCTAAAGAACACTTACATCCATATTCTATTTATAGACTACAGTTCTGCTTTCAATACGATCCTTCCAGGCATACTCATCTCCAAACTTCAGGACTTAAACCTCAGTGCTACACTGTGTAACTGGGTATTGGACTTCCTGACCAATCGCACACAGAGAGTACAACTGGGGAAGCACCACTCTTCGAATTTGACCATCAGCACTGGCGCCCCACAAGGTTGCGTGCTCAGCCCACTATTATACACTCTCTACACCCATGACTGTACTGCCTCCTGCCCATCCAACTACATCTTTAAATTTGCAGATGACACAACAGTGCTTGGCCTCATCTCCAACAACGATGAGGCTGCCTACAGGCAAGAAGTGGGAAACCTGGCAGCCTGGTGTTCTGAGCACAACCTCAGTCTCAACTTAAAGAAAACAAAAGAGATGATCATTGACTTCCGGAAGTCTGCTCAGCACAATCACCATCTCCCACTCTACATCAACGGGGAAGAGGTTGAGTGAGTCACCTCTTTTAAGTTTCTGGGTCTAACGCTGACGGAGGAGTTGTCCTGGGACAACAACACAGCTTCCGTCTTGGGGAAAGCCCAGCAACGCCTCTTCTACCTCCGGAAGTTGAGGAAAGAACACATTCCGCAGAGACTACTGAGCAACTTCTACCGCTGCGCTATAGAGAGTGTGCTGACATACTGCCTGAACGTATGGTTCTCCAGCTGCACAAAGGCGGAGCAGGCAGCCATCCAGAGGCTGATTAAAACAGCGGGCAGGATCATCGGAGCAGAGCTGCCCGACATCTATTCCATCTCCTCCTCCCGATGCCTGCAGCGTTCAAATCGCATCCTCACGGACCCTTCCCACCCTGCCCATTATCTGTTCCCGCTACTCCCGTCAGGGAAAAGGTTCAGATCAACAAAAGCGCGCACCTCAAGAATGGCAAAGTGCTTTTACCCTCGTGCAATAAGGCTTCTCAACAGCTCACCCAAAACCACCCCACCTCCCCCCCGGCCCGGCCCGCCCCCATAGACTGCACTCTTAACACTCCACCCTGCAACTATTGATGCACCTCAATGTATATATTTCTTTTTTTTTATTTACTCAGGGATATGTATTTATCTATTTATTCATTGTTATCTATTATTATTTAGCTGTGGCAGTTAATGTCCACAGCAACTTACATTTTTAACTGTCTGTTGCTGCCTCTACTGTCTCGTTGTTTTTGTGACAATGACAAATAAAGTACTTTGAACTTTGAACTTTGACTGATCGGTTAGTGCGCATGCGGACTACCATCGGGTAGAGGTCTACCATCGTGTAGCCATAGACATATATACGTATATGTATATATGTCTATGCGTGTAGCGACACATGCATTTCAACGGGAGCCAATCCATTGTGACGTAGACCACCGTTTTGGGCGACGCGACCGATAAAAGTTGGAAAAGGTTGAATCCTATGCAAATGAGGAGCGATTTTTCCCGGCAGCGGCCAATCAGATTGTTTGGTGTCGTCTCTGACAGTTTGAAAATGATATTTCCACACGCTACAACACGCCCACTCAAAGCGATGGAAGCGTATCGCGTCGCTGTCATGGGTTTTCACCGTTACTCTCTGTGGCTGTTTCTGGGCCATGTGTTTAATGCTGTTAAGCTTTGCTAGGTAATTGTGATAAATGTAACGTCATATGACATTATAGCTATGATGCTGATTAATTTATGATACTGATTAATTCATGTTATACAAAGCAAATATGCTCCAAGAGGCAGATTCCTGGCTGACTGTGTTCAATCTAAACTGCTAATAGTAACCTCAACAATAATTCAGATGTGTTAGCCGTGCTCACCTGACTATCATAATGCACATTAGCGCCCCGGCATTAGCAGGCATTCAGCTCTATTAACTGAGCGTCCTAGTGAATCCGTGTGTGGGATGGCCTGAACTATTTTGTGCCTTTTGTATAGGGTGAATGGTCTCCACTATTTATGTATTATATTTGTATCAATTTAAATTTAGTTAAGTGACGAATTACTAAAAAATTGCGGACATACGTTCTCCCTCCCCCCATTTGGGGCCCAGGGTAGTCAGTTCCACTTTCCCCATGCCCCTGGGATTGAGGGGAACCGAGAGCACAACGTCAGACGGAGAACATGAACGCTAGAAACTTCCTAGCAACGGTCACGACAGAAACCTGGCCTATACCCCATAGTGGAAATTCCACAAGAAATTCCATGGACTTCTATGACATCACTGACATAGAACATGGAATTGTGTCTGCCAGTTCTGACCAAAACTCAAGAGATAAATGGTGGCTGTCACCCTACACCTCCACAGAAAATGCAGCAAGATTGCCCCCCAGCCTATCGATGTGATGTAATACTGGCCCCATCACAATACACTACTGTGCCTCCTCTACGTCCTGAGAGAGAGCAAGAAGAGAGGCATCGAACGCATCGGCCGTCTGAGATTTACCACCCTTTGAATATTCGTTCTTTGTCAGTAGAAGACATAACTGATATTGTTTCTGACTGGGTGAATACCAAGACATTCCTTTCCAATGTACCTGCTAAAGAGTTTCTGCTGACATCTACAAGCAATGACGTCATCTTCTGCTATTCCCTTGAGACATTCACTGAGCACAGGTCAGTCTGCATGCGATTTGAGCCTCAAATTAAAGACCTTCCTCAATCCAACAACCCTGATAACAAAGAACCTCGACCCTGGATGGTGGTTGTCTCACCTGTCAAGATGTTTAGTAACCAGGTGTGCAACTACCGCCTAATCAACACAGACCAGCACAGGGGTTGCCTTTTTTGCCAGGAGCAGCAGTGGGTACCATGCTCTTGCTGCAATGGAGTTGGCCACAAACAATGTGGCATGTGCAGGGTACCTCAGGGGTTAGGAGCACGGTCAAAGCAGTGCAGCCAGTGTCACGGGAAGCGACAGGTTTCCTGTGCAGCTTGCATGGCCCTGGGTCGTGTGTGCTGCAAAATGTGCATGGGAAAAGGACGCTTGTGCTACTTCAAGGAGTTGCGCGTGGAGTACCGAACCAAATTGGAACACCATCTGATGAATGGCTGCGGGGTGCCAGAGAGGAAGCTGCTGCAGGCAGCTGGGGATGTGGTCCATGCCAGCATAGGGACCAAGGTGAGGCCACTCTCTGAGTTTTCATTACCTGAGGTGAATGTCACCTCAGAGCGGATGGTTGAAGCATCCCACCAAAGGTCGCCGGACTGCAAGGTCATCCAGCAGAGGCACCTCCTGAAGGCCGTGCCAGTCACATTTGCCCAGTACTACTGGAGAGGCGAGACAGGAGGCTTCTACATCTATGGATCAGATAACCGGGTGTACTGGCCAAACTACCCGCAATGTGGACATTTGGATCGCTGCACCCTTCTATAGTTGTAACAACCCTGAAGCCTTAGCAAAGCTAAGTACTTTTGCTTCTCTTAAAAGCAACCCTTTTAAATACTTGAGATTTTCTTCACAAATGCAGAGAAACTAATTATGCAGAAAAAGGTTCATTAAAATCAGACATTGATTTATTTTCCAAATGTATTATTTGACAATGAAATATGCACTAGCTCCTCTGATATGCTGGCAATAAAATGTACAAACACAAAAGAGGTTTTATTAACCTATTACAGTTTAGGTAATGCAATCAGTGGTTATATCCACTGCAAACCTGAAATATGCAGGCCAGGCTAAGACACTGAGAGTCATCAAAGGGTGTCCATGTAAGGACTGCTTTTTTTCCACTGATATATTTGTCCAGACAAAATCTTCTTTATAAGTCTTTTCTGAAAGTCTTCTGTTTCATGTCCCTTCGTCAACACTTAACAGTGTGATTAATATTATGACAGGTCCACATAGTTCAGCTAATGGTCCTTTGTTTGTTGTCCAATGGACAAGTCTCTTGCTCTTGAGTGGATTTACTTGTGTAGCGATGGTTCGAATGTGCATCTTGAGGATTTAAAGGACGTCCATCTCTGCTGCGCTGCTGCTGGAAGCCTCAGATGAGGTGTTTGCTACTAACCTCTCCCGGTTCCCAAACACTTCAGTGACTGAAAGAAAAGAATATATCATAAATAAAAAGAAGCAGTCAAACACAATCACACACGTTTTTCTATAGCTACACCGTTACAGCATGGTATCAAACACAAAACACCTGAGGATGAGACTTCTAATGTGTCTACAGTTTCTACAGTTTTCCGAAGAGGTCGATGAGGAGGCAAAATTAGCTATTGCAAAAAGTATTCAAAAGAAAAAATATGTCCTTATGGAATGGATAGATGGCTAACTGAATGATAACATTTTGCAACAACAGAGCTGGTTGCTATAATACATAGTCTTTAAAGATGCAGTCTGCGATTCGGTTTTACAAAAGGTTGTTGATATTTTATTTCAACAGCCAACAAAACTACAGCCCTCACTTCCGTGCTCCTGAAGCATCGAGTGTTTGGTATTAGAATCGTGAACCCCACCTTTAAACAACAATTTACACATTCATGTAAACAGCATGACGTTTCACCATACCTGCTGCGACATCACTTATGTCCCACACACGAAGCCCATCTTTTTGTCCACCAAATGCATAAACAAAGGGGAGGTCAGGACTACAGGCTGCACAAAACAGTACTCCCTAGGGAAAAAAACAAAACAAATTCAACTATAAACATATGTGCTATTTAGCTTTCACTTACAACTGTTGTTTTACAACCACCAAGCTTTATCAAAGCTGAGCTGTAAAACCTGCCTGAAATGCACAGGTCTGTGTGCAAACACACCCCACTGGTTTCACAAGCAAAAGGGAGTTTAGTTTAAAGGAGGCTGCATGTCAGTATAGAGAGAGTATAGAGAAGTTAGAAACTCCTAGAGTTGGCGTTTGTCACCGTGCCTTGAATGGAATAGTGTTAACATTGAAATAAAGTGTACATAACATAAATTACTTGTCAGACTCTTCTATTGTTTAAAATTGTCACGTCCAGGCATAGAAGTTAACTTGACAATCTATTTCACAGGTAGGCTTAAGACATGACTCAAATATAAATCTGCTAATAACACAGACACAATTTGCCATTAGATAGCAAGCTACAGTTATAGCTTCAGTTGTTTAAAGCACATCGTGGGCTAGCATGACGTGCTAATCATTCCTTGCAATACATTTTTATAATAATAATAACCTTCCCTTGCATGTTTTTTATCAGCCAAAACATTAAGCAGAGCCCTGCTTTTGTGTGCTGACCAGCTCCACCGATTCTACATTTTTCATGCTCTGTTCAGGTTACTTGGTAGTGTGAGACTATTTTGTTGTTTTGGCGCTGACCCTCTCTTTCCCGACTCCACCAACCCCACCTTGCACCTTGCCACTGCCACACTGCCTCAAGCACCAGTTCGCCGGAATTTGTCCCAGTGTAATCAGTGGGCCAAAAGTCCCCCTTGCCACTGGCCCAGAGATGGCGCGATCAAGCCCCAAAAGTCAACGAAAGCGCAACTGGCCTTGACACACACTAGCTCGCCTGCATTTGGTCTAGTAGTGGAAAGTCAGCTAATGGAGTAAAGTAGCTCAGGGTTTAAGGTCTGAGGTTTATGTAATAGCTCAGCCCAGCTCAGTTATAACCGCATCCAAAAATGTTATTAGTGGCATGTGATTTTCAAATATGGGTACAAACCATTTTCATGTCCCGAGAATGAACAAGACTGGGTTTGTCCCCAAGAATGTCCCAGATCTTCACATGTTTGTCAGCTGAAGATGTGACCAAGCATCCTTTTATTTGACTGCTCAGGTCCATACCTGTGGTAGATGAAATCAGTCTTATCAGATCAGTCATTCTCTGTTTCAAGTCAACTACATTGAATGCTCTCTGTAAGGAATAAATGCAAATCCATGCACTATCCTGAATTCCATGACCAGATTACAACAATGAAGCCTCCACTCACCTGAGACCTCTCCATCATGAGCTCTGAGTGTAAACACTGGCTTATCGGAGCGTGCATCTAGACAGTAGATAAACCCATCTTCTGTGCTTGCCTGGAAAAAAAAGAGAAAGAAAAATATAGGACATGTTTATATGACATGGAGGATAAATAACAACCTATAGTCAAGTGTGCAGATGTTTGTTCAACCAACTTCACTAAATAAACTCTTTATTTAGACTCTTGAGCGTGTTAAAGAGGGCTTTCTCACCAGGAAGTTGAACGGAGAAAAATGATTCCATACAACTCTCTCAACCTGCCCACTAAACCTCCAGACGCGATGGCTGTTGTCTGGGCTTCGACAGTCGTACAAAACAGCAGACCTGGGGAACGGGAATAGGAGGGTAGTTAACACTCCACACCTATATTGCACAGCATATTTGTCCAAATATTTTGAAAACAAGATGTAAGCAGGTTTTTCCTCTTCTGAAGACCAACCTGTCATAGGATCCAGATATAAGGGTCTGAGCCTCAAAAGGGTGGAATTTCAGAGTCTGAACCTAGAACCAGACAAATAAATTCATCAATTATTAATTTATAATCAATTTATCAATAAAACCAGCACTCATCGCATGGCCAGATTCGTTGTACATATGTAAGGATCAATGCCTTTTAATGGTTGCGCATATGACTGAAGTATCTATACCTTATCTGTGTGTTTTCTTAGCGTTGTGGCTGGCTTTCCCTGTGTCAGATCCCACAAGATTACTGTCTCATCGGCTGATCCACTTGCCAGAACATTCCTGTTGGTGACAAAATAAATGTCAGTAAAACTAAGACAATGATCATTTAGTCAACAGAAAGACAACAAAGGATGACAGACTGGGAGTTCTCACCGAACAAGTTTGTTCCAGGAAATATCTAGAACGGCATCGGTGTGGCCTTCAACTGGTTCTGCAGCAGCAGCCTGCAAAACAGCCGTGTGCATCCAAACATTAAATATACAATGAGCTGTGTGAGCTTAGTGTTCTGTCAAGTGCAATTGTAATTAGAGAGGTGCCGTGTTGAAAATGTGTTTGTGGTTGGTCAATACTGGAATACCGTTCCTATTAGAGTGGGTGAAGACGTGTCAAGTTCACCTTTTTGCCTTTCTTTTTCTTCTTCGTGGCCTTTTTACCCCCAAGAGAGAAGGCTGGCTCTAAGCAATCCACCACATCCAGATCCCACACATCAATCACTGGAGTCATGTTACCCACTGCTGCATAGTTTGCTGAAAGAAAAGTATTAAGAAAACTCCATGTCATGCTAAGCATTACAAACGCTTGTTCTAATGTATGCAGTGTAAAGCAAAGTATTCACCCTAGCATAATAAAAGTTAATATGACTGTTCAGTCTTGAAAATCTGAAATGCATCAACAGAACTTTATTGAGAAAAAGACTACTCTTCACCAACTCACCTAGAGTTTCTTCAGGGTTGGGGTCAAAGTTGAGCCACTCCACACACAAAGGGTAGGCAGGCAAAAGGATGTCATGATGAACATACATGGAATTCTCCTCTGCATTGTAAACTGGGTAGAGTAACATATTAGTGTGAAACATTCTGCATCCAATAAGTTTGGGTAAGTTTGTATTCAAACTTTTTGGAGAGTTTAGTTCAGGCTAGCCCTAGCTAAAAGTATTGGAACTTAACACAGTTAAAACTAGAATACCGTAATTTACAATATGATGTTTTGCTTACTGTGAATCTCCAGGTTACAGCAGTCCTTTTCAGCCTTGCCTGTCACGATGAGATTGTCACTAGGTTTGATCTGAAAGTCCTCCCGGTCGTACTGATCCTAAGGCGCGCACACACACACGCAGACACACTCAGATGGTCAATGGTTCACTTTCATATAGCCATATAGCATTCTCAATGTAACTAGATTGTTCTGGGATATGTAACTGTCACTCATTGCTCCTCATCTTGGACTTACTGTGTCTTTGATGGTGATGTAAGGGTCCTCCTCATTGGTTCCATATACAGTGAGACCAGCTAGACTATCACCAAGGTTGGATGTTACTGAAACAGGGAGGAAATCACAGAGAACATCAGTAACAAACATACCTAAGAAAAACACATTATTCTTTTATGGGACAACTAAAAGGGGATTACCAGTATCTTCCTCGTCATATTTGTCAAGTCCATACTCCGCTAATTCATCCTTGTCCTCTTTTTCAACTTCATTTTCACCCTCTTCTTCCTCATGGGGTAAAGCCTCCGTCTCCTCACTCATCTCCCCACTACCCATGCCTTCATCCTCGTCACTGCCGTCATCACACTGCCTAAAAGCAAACCAAAAAAAAAGAAAAAACATAAACACCGTAACATCTTACAGGACAGGTTTAATTATTTAACAAGCAACAAAGCTAGCAAGTATGGATAGCAATGCAGTAGTAACCTAACTGTAGTTGACTTTACGTGGCTGACATTATACAGTCTTTCAGAGGACACCTTCAGATGTGAAAAAATTAAATGAATACTGCAATAGATATCTCGGCTTTATTATCACTAATCTGCATTTGAGATGTAAAATGCTTACGCCAGTGAGTCTTTAGCTTCAGCTATTATACGCTGTAGCTCTTCTTTGCTCAGCTCCACCTGAAAAATGAAATCACACAGATAAAGAATATTGGACATTTAATAACAATGCAAATATACTCAGTCTGACAAATTTCTACAATGCAACCAACGCCAAATGCATGACATATATCGACATCCTTGACACAACAGGTTCCGAAAAGTTAGCAGACTGTAACATGCTAACATACTACTTACTTTATCAGGTGTTTCCTTTGCGACTCCTCTTCTCACCCACCCAACACAAGTTATTTGTGAACTCATTATCGTTGATTAAATCTGATTTCTTTATAAGATATATACGTTATACACAAGAAATGGCATGACAATATCAGTAATACTGCTTAAATGTATCACTGTTGACACGCCAGCACTAGCACGTGAAAAGAACAGGGTCCTTTCTGTCGTGAAGGCGGCTATGACGTATTTTAGCTATCCAATATTTTGCCTGAATGCTTAACCATAGACATACCGGTATGTGCTTATATGTCTATGCGGTAGGAAACGACTGCTGAATCTGATGAAAAGACTGCTTCTTGCCTGGCTATTTCTAGTCAACTTTTTTAAACGTGTTGGTTACTTTTTACCTTCTACATTCCGAAATATTTTGCCAAATACATAGACACACATACACAAATAGCCTACCTACATACATGTACATTCATATATTTGTATGGAAAGGTGTATGGTGTCGTCTATGTGGTATTACAGAAAGCCTCTCCTTTATAGTGCCAGACAGGTTCGTTAAGTTAACAAAAAAAAATGCATACCACTTAATATATCACATGATTTATTTTTAATTGTGAAATACACAACATACAATCTCAAGAATTGTAGTCTATATGACATACAGGTAGATAGATTGAACACACGGGAAATTAAGGCACATGGCATTATACAACTTATAAAAGTATGTTTTTCATTGTTAGTTGTTCACAGCCATTTACATCAGGGGTTTTCAACTGGTTTTGTCCCAGGGACCACCATTCTGAATAGAAAGTAATTTGCGGCCCACTGATGTGCATGCAGGCGCGTGCGTGTTTGTAACCGCCGCCGCCACGCCCCCTCCTCCCGCACAGATCTTCTGCCTATTACAAATAAATATGTGAAATTATCAGGGTACATCACTAGCCACTACCACGCCCCCTCCCCCTGCACAGATATTCTGCCTATCACACTTAAATATGTGCAGTTATCAGGGTAGATCACTAACCACCGTCACCACTACCCTCCCCCTTCGCACATATTCCGCCTGTAGCACTTGTCAGTGTAATTTCTTCGATATTTTTCACGATATTCAAGAGTAATCTGGAAATGTGTTGAAATCAATATAGGCTCATGTCGCGGACCCCCTGCAATGCCGTCGCGGACCACCAGGGGGCCACGGACCCCTGGCTGAAGATTTACATGAACGTCGGTAAAAAAATCTATGTTTTGCAGGTGACATAATACAGTCAATCATATGTGATAATAAAAACAACTGAATACGATTTTAAAACCGTCAACAGCAACAGTTAACTATTTAAGGCAATAATACAAATAAAATAAAAATTTTAATTCTTGCACTCAAAAGTTTACTTGACTCATATAGACACATTGAAGCTTTAATAGGTGAGTTACTTATGACTCTATGTAGAAACACCTCAGCTCTCATTGTAGTTCATCCTGTTATGCAGTAATTGTACATCAGGATTAGGATAAGCAGTTTTACCTTAAAATAACAGCTTTAAAAAAAATTGGGACGCTACAATGACTTTTAATATGGAGAATCGTCTCCGTGCCATTGCCATACCAGGGTCCGTAGGCATATTACTGCTAAATGTAGGTTTGCCTGAAGTTGCCCGGTTTCTACTGTCTGCCAAACTAGTAAGTAGCTTATTTGCCGTCTTGCTTTGTCTTGTGTTGCACTTACTTGATGTTTGACTGTGTTAGGACAGTTGTTGACTAACTAGTTTGTCATAATGTCAAAGTCAGCACATTTCATGAGATTTCGTTAGTTTTAGCCGCTAGCATATTCTTAGCGATTAGCAATTGTTCCGTTATGCTACTTTAAAATACAGAATACATTTTCAGCTAACAGCTTCAATGTCATATTGTTCAAAATTCTTACCCTTTTCCATAATATAGCTGTCAAGTGGAGTGCAAAGGATTAAGATTCCAAAGCATATGTAACAAACTGTTATTGGAAACGATGTGGCAGGCTAAAGAACATTTCCTCTATACAGTAAACCGATATTATCATATTTGATAACAGTAACACATGTACGTACCTCCCGTTTACTCCTATTTATCCATTGCAATGACCTAAATACCACAGTGTTTTAAAAACATATTCATAATATTTTGTGGTGCAGTCCTCAGTGCTTAGTTTCCTGTTTTCCAAGAAATTGTTCATAGCATGTGCATTTCGGGATAACCTGAGTAATTGCTACCCAATTTTAACCAACCAATAGTACCACAGATAAAATAATCTAATACATAAAGCTCTTATTGGGTGATACCACATTTTCCACAGGAAGGAATCCCATTAACGCACGGAAGCATTTGCTAAAACGGACAGAACTTCCACTTGTTTTTTGAAATAGTACTTGACCCTGTCGCTACCCGAGGAAGGCTCATAAGTGCTGGTCCAGGTTCTCTCCCTCCAAATCACATTTGATCACATCAGCGAAGGGCTTCACATGTTTGGCGACCTTCTTGAGGTTGCATGAGGTTGCTTGAGGTTGGCCTCGTGGAGGAGAACCTGAGTGAGGTATTTCTCACGTTTGATTTGTTCCTTCACCTTGTCGGGCACATCAGGGATGGCATATGACAGCACAAACTTAGTGATGTACACAATGTGCTGAAAAAAAAAAAAAAAAGATTTAAAGCAAACATTACAGAAATGTTCAGGAAACGTACACGCATTAAATACATCCACGGTGGTTTAAACAGACATGTAGTTCATTTCAGTGATAAATAAAAGATAAAAGGCAAGGACTCTAACCTCAACAACAATGATGAAGGCTAGTTTGGCAGCTATGACATGCCAATAGTAGATGTTGTGGTCATACTGTCTTGGATGACCTGGAGGGAATCTGAAGTCTCGATACCTAAAATTAAAAACGGGGAGGTATCAAGGTTAAACAAATTATATAAGGTTTAGGCATACACCTAATATTGAGGTAAAAGACTTTTGGGGAATGCTCTTTTGTAAAGTTAAATCTCTGTCTGAAGAGCACATGCTTGCTCACACACAGTCTTTGTTGCCCTCATTTTTTTATTAAAATCTTAATCACAACCTTTTTTAGAAAAAAATGATTACTGATAATCAGTGAAGACAAAAAAGGTGTGTAAAGTAAAACTGGTCTATTTGCCAACATTTTGATACTATTTATGCTGCGTTATTGTTTGGTACCTGCAGGTGGTGCTGGTGTTAAACCAATAAGGAATTACTTCGTCAAGAGGCATACTGTCAATTGTGAAATCACTGATGTTAAAAATGGAGAGTGTGTTGTTGATGTAGCCTGTCATGGTGTGGCTGGAGTTCTCCGTATATGGTGACACAGAAAAGGACCAGTAATACACCAGACGTGGAATCATATCTGATGTGAAGGCAATTATGGCTGCCTACAACAGAAACATAAAGAGTACATTTCAGAAATACACTAGGCAGATTCCAAATCTCCATGAATTAAACAACAGTTTACATCTATGGCTTATCTTCAGTTAGTTCAAGCTACTTACACATTAAAAGCTAGACTCGACTGTGCTTGCTTAGATTTTTAGTTTGATCTGTTTGCCATTATTGCTGTTTCTGAATGCTAAGCTAAATATGTATGGTGTATGCTGCACTGATGCGGTTCGGCATACTGTCAAATAGCTCACATTGGTCGCTACAGCCAAGATGGCAACACCCTGAAGAATTGGTTGCCACGCTCCAATATCTTGGGCCTTCTCCGGCACAATCCGGCGGAATTGTGTAGTCAGCTTCCACGCATCCACACGGATCTCAAGCAGGTTATTCACCAGGGCCAGAAGAGGAGCCAGAGGGAAAGAGGCCACGAAGAGTGTCACAAAGCCAAACTGGATTACTGGGCAGAAACAAGAGGGTAATTCGATTAGCAAATATCATACAGTTTGAGTATCGAAATCAAATTCACTCTTAGTGGTGCTTTTGGTAAAATAATTTCTGGATTTTCGCTGTGAAACAAGTGCCTGCCTTTGAATATTTTTTGTATTGGTGAATGGTCAAGGTGAGTTTCAAAACTCGTAGCGCATAAACCAATAGAGATCAGCAGTTACATTCCTGCACTTCTTTTTCCTTTTTTCTAGGTTGTTGTTTTCTAATTCTCATGTAAAGTAGTATTTATTGTTACACCATGCTTTTTATTGCTCTTAGCTTGACTGTTCTCTCCCTGTACGTCGCTTTGGACAAAAGCGTCTGCTAAATGACTAAATGTAAATGTAGATTTATTTGCCTTCATTTAGTCTATGTACTTAATGTCTCACCCATTTCCAGGTACTCATAGAACAGGCCCAACTTTCCCAGCGGCTGCAGCTGGTAGTCCTGCTCCCAACGTGGAATTATTTTCTCAGAGTTCACTTTATTGCAGTGACGGGAAATCAGATTTTGTACCCACCTGAGGAAAGACGAGACATGTTGAGCACAAGACAATCCATTTCTGTTCAAGTCATTTTATTGTGAAAAGGCATATATTGCCTGAGATAAACTAGGACTATACTTGCTTAAAGCCATATCCTGTAGGTTTTTGCAGTCTTGTAATGGTATGTTTTTGTAGGTAGTAGGGGTGTAAAAAAAAAACGATACCTATCGATATCCGTTTTTAGCGTGTAAGATACGACTACATCGATGCGTGACGTCCCGTATCGGTATTAAAATGGCATAAACTGGTCTTTGCCTGATTTTAAAAGTTATGAACCGGTTCACAAGCGTTTGTCTCTCCGTTAACTTGCTACGCAAAACAAAAAACACGGCTGACCTGTTGCATTTGATCTCAGTCAGAACAATGACAGCCTGTCATTGGTTTATGCTATGCCGGCTTTGGCCAATCAGGCTGTATTCTCACAAATAACGCCAAGACCTGGAGAGAATGACAGACTACAACTCCCATTCATTTCAATGGCCAATGCTATGCTAGCTACTTCAGCCAAGGAAGATACATCGTTGTTGATTGCGTGATTCTACAGACATCCTCGGATTTAAATAATTATAATAATAATAAATAGGAGAATTTGTATCATTAACAATTATGTTTAACATTTATAGTCATGATTCCGAGACCGAGCCATCATGATGTCCTAACATAAATAAAAGCACTATATTGTAACGTGCCGGCATAGTCGCCTCATAATGCCGTGCGGCGGGCGCATACTTTTCTCTATGTGATGCACTAGCGCTCAACGATGTTCCCTAACAATGTTTCTTACTGTTCTAATTGCATGCCGTTGTTCTGTGTTGGGACGGAGTTTATACAGGTGTGTGACGGTAGCACAGTCTGTTCATGATAACTTGTACCAGGGCAGCAAAGCCCGTGCCATTCTGACATTATGTTGTGTTTAGTGTTTAATAAAAAGCCATAACAAATATTCCGCACTTCCGTGATTTGTTACAATATGAACATGGAAATGGCAGTGAATAAATACATAACCACTAAACTCAATCGCGTGGATATAGCCATTGTGGAATAGAATTGACATATCTACATTCTGTAACAGTACCTCCACCTCTGCCCTGGTGAAATTAGGTCTGGGTTTACCGGTGCTTGCTTTGAAATGATCAGTCTCTGAAGTTGCTTTCGCGTTGCCTGTGGAGTGTGCACATAATAACATGCCCTTATAAGGAGCTGGCGGGGCGTTTCTGTATGCAAGTTTAGGTGCATGAGAAAGCGCGTTCAATTAAGAACACATTTCCAGGCGTTCATGAATCCAGCGGAGATCTTTTCTGAGGTTGGTCTTTTGAGGTTGGTAAGAAGATATTTAACAAGTAAAAAATTTTTTCGAGAATGAGGTCCATTGTTTCCTCACGACAGTGTTTTCAATTATTGAACTGCATCGAATCGAATCGTACTGAATCGTTTTTTATCAACATGCATCTTTTCTTGTATCATATCGTGCCCATGTATCGAGATACGAATCGGATCGTCTTTGTCATTAAAGATTTACACCCCTAGTAGGTAGCATATTTCATACCATCCTCAAATTCATTTTAATGATACATGGTCATGTGATGTGGAGTTAACCTATTGCAAAACTATTGCCAAAGTGCATCAGTCTGTTGGTTTTTGTAAGTTTGCAAGTATGTTGGCTAATAGATGTTACTTGCAGACAGTAAAGGTAAGGTTAAAGCTGTACATGTCTGGATGTTCATTTATGTTCCTCAAACATAAAAGAGGCTACAGCGGGCTAGACTCTGAAAGCACAGACGGCCGATGTGGGTACGCTTGTGATAGCTGATAACTGTGTGGGAAGATGTGGTGAGTGTGAGGCAATTTGTGGGGAGTGAACGACAAACACTCACGGAAGCAGAACTTCCTGTATGTTATTCCAGATGGCCTTGCCTCCCATAATGACACTGAGCTGAGTGGTCAGTTCGATAAGACATCCTCCAGGATCACACTAGCAAGGGAAAAAATAGGCAACATGAATTGATTAACCAGCCATCAGAGGGTGAACATTCTGTCAGAATCTTTTATGTCAAAGAATCTGCAGGATAATGACATATTGTCATATAATAGGCATATGGGAACTTTATGTTCTGTCTACAGTTGTATCTTGAGTTATTTATTTAATGTCTCACCTCCTCATTTCTATATAACCCCATCCAGTACACAGGCTCTCCTGGGTAGCCCACCACTTTGCCCTTGAAAAAGGCCACGTAGAAACATGAAGAGTAGTAGTTCACGAACTGGAAGAGGAACATCTTAAGCGTCAGACTGTTCTCATAGTCTGTCCTTGTCCTTGGGAGCTCTGGGTTGCACAAGAATGGAATATTGTGTCAAAGTCACGCTGTATAAAGGTATTTTTACTGATCTTCATATATCACATTAGGGGGAACTGTAGGGAACCCAATGATGCCAGGTAAAATTACCTTCTGAAATAAGAAGTGTAATAACTGAAATAACTGCAAACTACAAAAAGAACTGCATTTGTGTGTTTAGACTTGGTTTAGACTTTTTTAGGTCACAGGAGAGTAAGGAGGAAGTCTGACAAAGCAGATGCGCACACTAAAAAGAAGATGTCATGCACATTCCATGTTCTATAAAAGACATCAGATTGTGCCGTGACAAGTGATACACTGCTGTTGTGGGAAGATTTCGAGCACTAATTCCCTGATATAGAAACATTAGACCCCCTAACCCCACACCTGTATGTACATTTGATTCACCTGCCTCAGTTTGATATGATGCATTGGCTCTGACTCTGATAACTAATCTGAGACCATAGCAAACAAACTTTTTACACCCACCAAAGTCGGTTATCCAGATGGCAACCTTCTCATAGAGGTTGTTGAGGATCATGATGATGACAACGCTGATGAGAGATGCAGTGACAGTGGTTGCCATCTGTGGCGTCACATACTCTTTGAAAGGCTCCAGTCCTTTGATGTCTTCACGCAGCCTTCTAGAGACGGTGAAGAAGACAGCGAGTCGGTAGACAATCACAGCCACCACTGACGCGACGGTGAGAAAAATCTGTCATCGCAGGTCAGAAATAAAAATAAAAAAATGAATGAAAATTATAAGAGGGACTGTGATAAACAATCCATAGTATCTATTCTTCTTTATTAGTTGTAATTTACTGATAATATGCCACCTAATTGTAAATTATTACCAAATAAAGTACTGTATCTACAGACTCATGTGTGAATTGCAGTATGATAATTGTTCAGTTTCTCTGTATATGAAGGATATGATATACTATGTGAAGTAAGCAAAGATAGAGCTAATCTGCACTGGTACAGAATGGCAACAGGGTTATAACTGATGTGAATAACTACCCAGAAAAGAACAGTGCCAATTCCGCAAGACACTCTCACACACTTCCCACAGGCAGTGTAAGGCACCTTCTCTTCTGCCTGTTTAGTGAAACAAGTCAATTAATCATCATCAAACAAGTCAATGAATCAACTTTCAAGATTTGCACAATTCTTCAAACTAGCACATTGGGACGCTTGTACAGATCCAAGCAAATATTTCAGAGTAGTTGGAGTCTAGAAGTCATCTAGAGGCCTCTACCAGCTATGCTATAGAAAACTGCTGGTATGCCATAGCAGACCAACAGTGCATTACTCTCAGTGGGGTTGTCCTTCTTGAGGCAGCACCAACGCTGGCCTGGTCTGTATGGTTGGTTCACCAGCCTTTACTTGGACAGACACATTATTCTAACCTAATGAATGAGTTACACACCCTGGGAAAAATAATATTCCTGACACCTGTTTACAGTTTAAAACCCATTTCCTGTCGTAACATTATGCAAAACAGATTTGTGAGGTGTTCCTGATGTATTAAGAAGAATCCAGACTTGTACGTTTCTCTGTAGTGGCTAATTTGCTTCTCCAAAAAGATTTTACTGGCTGTCAACAAGTCGAAATAATAATAGCACAGCAGGCTTTCAAAGTGTCCATGCTGAATTTCCTCTCATACATACCCCGGTGACAGGATTGGTCCTCTGGTAAATGCACTTGGCCTCATACTCCGGCCTTGGCTGCTCCTCCTGCTCTAGGAACTCCACTGTGTCCCATTTGTACTCCAGCCTAGCCTGATAGCGCTTCCAGAGCTCCAGAAACAGTGTCACTGAAGAAAACTAGACATTACACTAGAATGTGTTCACAGGCACTAACAGTAGTGCCAGTTTGCTGTACTGGAAAAAAAACATCATACATCCAAACTGTGCATGACAAATTGAAAGGTCAATGATAAATTGTCATACCTCTTCACAAATTATATTATATTACTCACCCCAAATTGCCATAAATACAGCAAACACCAACGTTCCATAGTTGTCAAATATGCAAAGATCCTAAAAAGTACAAAAAAAAAAAAAGCCAAGTAGACTCCTTTTACTTTGGCAGTACAGATACTTAAGGGCTGAAAGCAATGCAGATCTTCATGACCTAAAGGTTCACTTGTATTGCACTCGTGTTATGCAGTGTGTTACTCACTTTAGAAGTCTCGCAGGTGCTGTTGAGCCGCCAGTAAGAGCAGAGTTTGTCACATCGAGGGCACATGATAATCTTTCCACCAATCTCAGGGTCACACACCTCTTTGCTGTCCAATTGAGGAGTCCAATGACCAATCAATTTACATACAGTACAACCAACAGGCATCAGTATGTTGCTCTGAAGTGCAGGTAGTAAAGCAGGCTGATATTGCACTGATATTGTATACTTTAAACTGAAAGGGAGTTCTACAAATCACTTTAAAGTATGTATAACTTTGATTGAATTTTAGGATAGATTAACCATCTAATCCCTAATCTCTGTGTGTAAGGAAGTCAAAATAATGGAAGATGATGTTCTTTTCTGTAAGGTAAACGATAACCTTCAGCATTGTATGTGAAATAAATACTACAGATGTTACAGATCCCTATGTTACCTCCATGTGCTGGTTTCCCGTGTTCTATAGCCAAAGATGAAACAGCAGAGGCCCACAATGGCAGCTAGTGTCAGCATAAGTGTGTAGAAGCCCAGCCAGGCAAAGTAAATTCCAACTTTTTCTCCATAATATTTCCTAAAAAGACAAAACATTTTTTATTTTTGTTTTCCCCATAATAACATCGGTGCATGTATTGATCGGAAACACAAAGACACACACCTGATGAGGTCCAGAGGCTGCATCTTGTAGAAGCTTTTTGGATTGGCCCACTCGGTGTACAGCAGATACCTTTCATTGGGAGATCCTTCGTCTTGGGATTTGATATTGAATCGGCCCTGTGAATTGACAGGGGCACAGTCATTTCTGTGCAAAACCTGAAGAGGCTTATCACTCTCACACAGCAGCAAACCAGTGTTGCTGTGAGTATATGTTTTGGTAACATGTGGTTTCGATGAAAGCTGGAACCATCTCCGGTCATTTCCTGTCCCAAGACTCTACATCCCACAGAACACCAGGTGGGGCAGGAAACAGAAGATTTTCATTATTACGGCTAAGTCTCTTGGTAGCCATTTTTGCTAATGAACCCACCCACGACTGCACAGCTGTACATGGTTCTAATACCATTGTAAAGTTTGCAGACGACACAACGGTGATTGGCCTCATCAGCAACAACGATGAGTCGGCCTACAGGGAAGAGGTTCAGCACCTGGCAGAGTGGTGTGCCAATAACAACCTGGCTCTCAACACCAAGAAGACCAAGGAGCTCATTGTGGACTTCAGGAGGACCAAAGGTGGCGCACACACCCCGATCTGTATCAACGGGACGGAGGTGGAGCGTGTCGCCAGCTTTAAATTCCTGGCTGTCCACATCTCCGAGGACCTCTCTTGGACCCTCAACACCTCAACCATAGTCAAGAAGGCTCACCAGCGTCTCTTCTTCCTGAGGAGATTGAAGAAGGCCCATCTGTCTCCTCAGATTCTGGTGAACTTCTACCGCTGCACCATTGAGAGCATCCTCACCAACTGCATCTCAGTCTGGTTTGGCAGCTGCTCTGTTGCGGACCGCAAAACACTCCAGAGGGTAGTGAAAACTGCCCAACGCATCACTGGTTCCCCACTCCCCACCATCGATGCTGTCCAGCGCAAGAGATGTCTGCGGAAGGCGCGCAGCATCGAGAAGGACAGCTCCCATCCCAACCACAGACTGTTTGCCCTCCTCCCCTCAGGGAGGCGCTACAGGGCCCTCCGTTCCCGGACCAGCAGGCTCAGGAACAGCTTCTTCCCTGCGGCTGTCACCCTGTTGAACTCTGCACCACAGTGATAGTTCCCCCTGGCTACCCCCTCACACTCCTTCCTGTATTCCCCTCTCTACCCTGGCCTGACTGCCACACACCTACCTCCAGCCACTGAACATTTGCACTAAATTGTTCATTGTATATATGTATTTATGTTAAATTGTTGTCATATCCATATTCATCGTACTTATATCTTATCATGTCTCCTACCTCATTTAGAACTTTATAACTTCTACTGCCACCTTCACCTGTACTTCACCTACACTTTACATATATCTATATCACATCTGCACTAATCACCTTTATTGCTGCTCATGTTCTTACTGCTCATACCACTTAAATCTTATGTCATACTGTATATACCCTATTTATCTATATTTGAATTACCATTTGCACATACTCTGCACTTTTCTACTTTGCACTTCTGGTTAGATGCTAACTGCATTTCGTTGCCTCAGTACCTGTACTCTGTGCAATAACAATAAAGTTGAATCTAATCTAATCTAATCTAATGAAGAGGAAGAGAGCAGGATATGCATGGTTCCCTACAATGGAACTAGAATTGGCGTTTTCAACACAGAAACTTCATGTGCATGCACGAAAAGGAAAGCTGACTAAAGTCATTGTAAAACCACAGGACTTCAGCAATGACCCACCCTCACCCACTGCTCTTACATCATGGAGGGGGTAGGCAGCCTTGTACACGTCTCCATCCAGCAGCTTGTGGATGCCAAACTTTTTCACAGCTCCCCTTTCTTCGTATGGGGCTCGACAGAGAATGTAGTACGCCTAACAATAAAAGCAAGGGTAACATCACTGACAAACATTCAGTTGTGCACACATTATAAAGGAATTCTCTGTTTTTGTGATCTCTTGCTAGACACAATCTCCCACCAACCAACACTGCAGTCCAACAGTGCCAGTGTCTTAAGAAGTAGACTGTATTAGAAAGTATGTGTCATGTAATGTTTTTGCAAGATATAGAGACATTTCAGGGTATAGGGGTATAGGGACATTTCACAAATGTCGAGCAACATATAATTAGCGTGATGGCGGTGCACCAACCATTCTGCTTCTCATTGCAGGTTTGAAGAATTCATCCTGGTCTTTAATGATGAAGTACTCCAGCCTGTTCTTCTCAAAGGGAGCAGTGAAGAACTCTGTCTCCGTGGCGATGACGTCCTCACTGGGGTAGAAGTACTTTGTGAAGCAGCTGAATGGTGAGGACTTAGAGGCCAGGTCATTGGCCTGGATAGGCAGTTTGATGTGGAGGACTTCAGCATATGTACATAGCACCTCCCAGGGCATGTGGACCTTCACAAAGAGGATTTTCTCATCCACAACCTGAAAGGAGCATGCAGTAGAAACTGTTAAAAAACTGTCTGCAATCAGGTTCAAAATAAAATTTTTATAAAAGTGAGAATGTAATACAAATCATGATTCTTCTAGCCATGTGCCTTTTTGTTGCTGTTCTTAAAATGTGTAGGCTTGCAAATCAGATGGGTTTTGACTATGGGACACCACATTTATACCACAAGTTATATGGCACTCTGATATTCTTCTGAATGAAGAGTGCATTACAAATTAAATGAATTATTATTATTTATTATAAGTTAACAGTCACGCCTATGGTTTTGCCCCACAACCGCCTGTCAGATTCACTCACTGATCTAGTTGCTTCCAGCTCCATGCCCATGTTCATCAGACTGGCTTCAAAATGCTCTCTCCTACGCTGTAGAGAGTAATCAGGGATAACACACACACACACACACACACACACACACACACATGCAGTAGAATGATAAGGTGAAGATGAAAGACTTGCACGCAAACTGGCCAGCCACTTCCTGTTGGTACATATAAACTATAATAGAGAAGTAAGTGTATGTGGAATTGATCACTGCTTGCTTAAACAGCCGTTAATGTAGCCAGAGCACATTGTGATTTTGTAATTAAAAGCTTTCAGCTGTCTGGCTGCATCCCAAAACATCTGTTGTGAAAGATCTGAAAAGGGTGGTTTCAACATGGAGGGGATTTCTTTAGCCTCCTACATGTCTGCTTATTTCATAACACGTGTAACATTTACACATCCAATCTGAACTTAATTAGAAATAAAAACATAAACTTAACTCACATCCAGGATAATGACAGGAGATACAAGTCACATCATCTTTGAATAGTATGTTTCCAAGTAAATATCAAAGTCATTTTCTCAAAATAGAGCTTTTTAAGAGGGAGAGTCTTCATTGAACCAATCAAGTACCTCTGCACAGCAAGACAGAACAATGTCTTTACATATCTGCAGTGACGTTCCTAGTCCTCATGTATTATTACTCTCAGCGATACAATTCGCAAATAAACAAGCTCTTCCAATGTTCTCTTCAAGCAACCCATGTGTATTGATTTTTTTTGTACATTCTGTTTCTAAGCTGAACATTAAACCCTCACTTTCAATGCACTGTGGCCACAAACACTTACTTTTCGCCGCTGGAAGGTGTTCTTTTCATCCAAATCCTTCTTGCTCTCATCCTCGTACACCAACACAAAGTCAATGCGCCGCTTGCCATCATTAAAAAAAAGGGAGTCAGGATTTTGGTCGAATTCCGCCTGGGGACAAAACTCAGAAATGTCAGGAAGTTCAGCATCTTCAAACTCGTATACGTCCTCGTCCATCGTGTCATACATATTCTTTCAGGACTGTCAGGTCTGTGCTCTGTTTTTGACCCTTGCTTTTACTTTGTTTCCCCTTCATCGTTTTATGTTACTTCTGTCTGCCGTTGTTTCCTTCCTGTGTCTAGTCCTTGTACTTCCTTATTCCTGCCATGTGCTCCCTTGTTGTTGTCCGTGTCTCCTCCCCTCACCTGTTCCCAATTATCTCCCTGTTGGTTTGCCTGATTTAGTTCACCTGTGTCTTGTTGTCTAGTTCCCCCTTTGATATTTAAGTTCAGTCTGTCATACTAGCATGGTGAGAGTTCTGTTCCAATTAGCTGTGTGCCTTCATGTATTCCTGCTCTGCCTTGCTTCTTGTATTGTTGCTCTGCCAGTGCTTGGGTCCCTAAGTTGGGATCTTCTGTGTTATTTTGGAATTCTAGTTTTTGCCCGGATCTTTTGTGTGTTTGCCTTTTGGACTTTTTTGTTAACCTTTTGTAAATAAACCTGAACAGTTCCTGCATCTGGTCAGCGATTGGGTCTCTGCCTTCCGAATCGTGACAGACAGAACAGAATGTCTGGTGCTCCAAATGGGTTTCCACCCAGCAGAGATGGGCAAAAATGATACAAAATACAAAATATCCCTCAAATAAATGTATTAAAATAAAATACAAAATACTGGTGCCAGAAAATGTAACAAAATACAATACATGTATTTTGTATTTAAAATATAGGAAATACTTTTTCTGGATTTTCCGTTTTCTCAGTTTGGTATAGCAGAGCATTCAGGTTTGGGCTATATAATGTACACAAAGCTCTGGTGAACCCCACAAAAATGAAGAACAGTCACAGAATGTCAGTGTAACTAAGCAAAGCTAGTAATTCGGCGGCCGCTATGGTGATTAGAGGGTTAAAAGACAACAACTTGATTGATTATGTATATATATATTTTTGCAGGCAGCAGCTGTGTGACTCTCGTGTTTTCACAAAACAGGGCTCTCAATGCAATCTCTATGGCTTCCGGGAGGGCTCGCCCCACCGTGCTTTCGTCATACGTAATTGCGTTTAAGGACGTCATACGGCTTTGATCAAGTCACAGGCCGTGTCTATTACCGCGCACTTGCACACTTCAAACACTGACTTTCAGTGCTTAGGGCGTTCACACTGACAGAACCAGCAGAAATCAGGGCACTGAAAGTACCCGGATGGCGCACTGCAAACGGTCAAAAAATGCAGTGTGAAACGATGGACACTACTCACCCTAAACGGGCGCCATCTTAGCTACGTAGCGGAAGAGGAGGAGCCCTTTCGGCAGCTTTTCAGTTTGGAAAGTTGGCTGACTGACGCTTCGCAAATCACTTCAACCATTATTGCTGGTTACAATAATGGTGTTATCTGATGGTACAGTGTCTATTTCTCTGTAACTTTTGAAAGATCTAAGCGAGAAAGATGGTCCGCCATCTTTGTTTAAAATTTCCAGTTGGCCAGAGGAAGCTGGCGCACAGATTTATGGGTAAAAGGCTTGCACATTTGTGTCCGTCAGTGTTCCATTTGAGACAACGGCTGTGTTCGAATTCTTAGATAGCTGTCTTAATCCTTGATCTCTTGTTGGACAGGTGTCTGACGAGACAGGTCCTTTCGGGGGAAGGTATCTCAAAAACCGTTGATTTCAAACAGTCTATTAAGATAGCATGTACGGCAACATGTACGGCAATATGTGACGTCATCACGATGTGTGTGCTTATTTTCTAGCTAGCAGCTACTGTTAGCGACCTGGCTAACGGATACATCGCTAACGAAATCAGACTATTTTTGTTAATCAATCATGACATAATTACATAGTACACTGTTTATTTCTCTGTCACTTAAAAAAAAAATTAACAAAAAAAGCAAATAAACTTACATCGGTGAATACTTTTGTGGAACTTCGACAATTTCATCCGCCATCTTTTTTTAAATTTGTCTCTGGTTAGGGAATGGCGCAGAGAGTTATGGGTAATAGCTGCTGCCATCGAGACATCAAGGCAGCTCATATGCTCTCTTGAAAAATGACGTTATGTGACGTATTTCAAGGTATCTTATTAAAGCAGAAGAGAAAGTTTAAGACATTTCAAACAGTCCCTGCTCCCTTAATAGGAAGGTAGGAAGGAAGGAAGGAAGGAAGGAGGCATTTTAAGACATTTTGAACAGGGCCAACACTAATCAGCGACAGAACGCACTACAGATGTAAGTGCTTAGGGTGCACTACGCACTGTATTGCAGTGTACTTCGTAAAGTGCGAGGTAATAGAAACGGCCACATTCTGTCAAGATGGCTAACGTTCAGTGCAACAACTCGATTCGCTCTTTGAAAGAACGTACTAATGAAGATAAATTGACAAGGATCAAGACAGCTATCTAAGTTTTCGAACACAGCCCTGTTTTCTGAAAAAAAAAATGGATTTAAGAGAGTCAATGAGAGATATCTGGGGCGATTTCCATTTCGCCCCAAAGGGGGGGGGGGGGATGCATTTGAAGCACCATTTTTGCCTGACTGTTGCCTGATTCGACAATGACATTCAGAGGCATATCAGACGGTCTAGTGGTAGAATCCGACAGAAAAACACCTTCTGCCTAAACACTGGAGAAAGTATTTTGAGTATTTTAAATACAAAATTACTCCACTCTAAAGTATTTTGTTACAAATTACGTTCGATTTTTCATCAGCCCTATCAAATACAAATTACAAAATACTCAAAGTGATTGAAATACGTATTTCAAATACAAGTAATTGAAATACTGCCCATCTCTGCCACCCAGTTCCACATAACTACCCAACTGGAATCCCTGGCTGATACGGAAAACCGAGCGATTTCACCTGTTTGGTATATGCTGGGAATGAGCATTGACAGTGGAGCTAGTATACGGGAGCTCACCAAACTGTGTCTGTTGGTGTGCTTTCACAGGAGTGATACGAAATAAATATCCATTTCAGCAACTGTTGTCCACGAGTCACATATATTAATACACAACGCAGAAGTTACACCGGTTACATTGGCAAATTTACTTGAGATGAGTAAAATACTTACGCCAGTGAGTCTTTAGCTTCAGCTATTATACGCTGTAGCTCTTCTTTGCTCAGCTCCACCTGAAAAATGAAATCACACAGATAAAGAATATTGGACATTTAATAACAATGCAACTATACTCAGTCTGACAAATTTCTACAATGCAACCAACGACAAATGCATGACATATATCGACATACTTGACATTACAGGTTTCCGAAAAGTTAGCAGACTGTAACATGCTAACATACTACTTACTTTATCAGGTGTTTCCTTTGCGACTCCTCTTCTCACCCATCCAACACAAGTTATTTGTGAACTCATTATCGTTGATTAAATCTGATTTCTTAATAAGATATATACGTTATACACAAGAAATGGCATGACAATATCAGTAATACTGCTTAGATGTATCACTGTTGACACTTCTTCTTCTTCTTCTTCTTTCACTTTAATGGCAGGTTACACCTACTGGTGCATGCCGCCACCTACAGATCACTGTAAACAGTGCAGGTTTGGGCGTCTCAGTAACACAAAATAAAGAAAACAAATAATAAATATAGCTGCAGGCAGCAATGGCGGGTTCCTTCAAAGATTGCGAACCAGGGAAAAATGTATATTCTGCACAATTTGTCACTGTATAGAAAAATCCATGCTGCAGACTTACCAATGGGATATTACATTTTAAATGCAATACTGTCAAGATCCACAAGGGCCTTGGCTTTAAGCTAAGGAGAGAGCGGGGCCTTGGTCAGGCCACAATGTCATGAAATGGTGTGTGTGCGTATTGCCAAGCTTTTGGTGTGTCAGGGGGAAGTTTGTGTCTGTGAGAATTGGCACGGGAGCAGAGAGGGAGAGATTACATTGGAAATCGTGCTAGCAATTAGCCAAGCATACATGTTTCAAATATTCACCAAAAATCTACTTTTCATCTTACAGTCGCCTTTTTTTCAGATTTGTGTACTTAACATTCTCAAGTGTCTTCATATGAACTTGTGATTGAATCAGAGTATCACTTTTTGAATGAAAAATGTGTAAAGCATTCTTTTAGCGTTAGCAATTAATGCAATTTGCTTTATATCAATCATTTTTGAAGATATGAAGTTGCCTTTGCACATGGGAACATGTTGTAGTGTCTTCCACGTGCTTACCAAGTTTGGTGTTGATATCTGAAAGATTTGCTGAGATATGACTTCACTTCCTGTTTGGCGGCTTTTCTGCTGAATTTGAGTGGCTGTACCGGACAAACGGTTGTGAGGATCGAAATTCTGTTGGATACATTTTGTGAGGCTTGGTCTGATGATCATCTCTGGTGATTTTGAAGAAGATTTGACAAAAATTCTAGGAGTTGAGGCCTTTCAAAGGTTTTTGAGAAAAGCGGAAATAGCGGAAAATCTATATAACCGGAAATTGACGTCATATTGTGTGTTTCATTCGTCTTGATCCAAGGAATCCAATGGTACCTCATTTTTGAAAATCGGTCAAACGGTTCAAAAGTTGTGTGTGTTAACAAAAGTCCAACTTTGACCCGTTGGTGGCGCTAGAGTGGTCTAGTGGGAGACATGAAACTTGGTGTGAGTAAAGAAGGGACTGTCCTTAATGAGTGTGCCAAATTTCAGAAAAAGTTACCATACGGTTCTAGGGGCTGCCATTGACTCCAATGGCACAAGAATAATAATAAGAATACCTACAATAACAATAGGTTTCCTCCTGACGGAGGAACCCTAATAATAAAGTTCCATTCTGCTAGCAACGATTGTCGCTACACAATGGTAGTCCTTTGGGGGATCGTAGTCCCTCACATTGCGCATGCTCAGACACAAACGGTTTACGGCATAAGGCTCAACATCAACATCAACATATCTGGCTTGTCTTAACGCATAATGTAGGTTTATTTAAGGTAATATTTAATAATGTTGTAAACGGTTTAAACGTCAACATATGGGGCTTGTCTTAACGCATAATGTGGGTATATTTAATGTTATATTTAATTATGTTGTAAACGGCTAACAGCATAAGGCTCTACGTCAACATATGAAACGAAACTGGGGAGAGACTTTTTGATCCTCCACCTCATCTGTTTTGTCCACTGTGACATCTTCTTTGTTTTTAAATAAATGGTCATGTTTTTTAAAAAAAACTGGCTTTCGTCGCTTTTCTCCATGATTGAAAACGAATCTGTCGTTGTGAAGCATGCGCGCGCGGCTTAGCTGTCGACAGTGTCGCAAAATGACGCATGCGCAATGTGAGGGACTACGATCCCCCAAAGGACTACCATTGTGTAGCGACAACGATAACCCACAATAACCCCAGGAAGTAAAACGAAACGAGGAAGTAAAATGAGTTTGTTGTATCAAATGAAAGGTTTTTACAACAAACAACCCTGTTAATCGACTGGGTAATATAAGAACCTTTTTTATGGAAGGAGTTTTATTGTTGTATTTGTCCTAATGATCGAGAAAAAAGTTAGAAGCGTGTTTGAAAGTTATAGCAGCCTATTTGTCATTATAAAGTCCTAATCTGTCTACTCGCTAGATCAGACTTTATAATAGTATGTTGTTATCTGTGCATTATATTACCCTGCTTTAAAACAAGGTAAGATATAGTGAGTTAATTTTAAGTGTACAGGATACTTTGATAATGACTAAGCTGTAGCTGAAAATTGACAATTAATATTAATTTCACAGTAACATCAAAATGGGTTAAAAAGGATTCACTGATGTTACAAAAGTATGATTTTCTTGTTTAAATATAGGGAACACTGACTAAACAGGCAATATTGCAAATATTGTAGTAAGAAACAGTAAAACACACAACAATCTGCTGATAAAAGGATTATGTCTTCATTAAAGTTGGTTGAACATGTTCAGAACACTGTAAAGAAAGGGTAAAAAATGTTTAGCAGTAATTATTCTGGCCATTCACTGTGAAAAAACACTTGACACACAGATCACACAGGTGAAAAAGGATTATCTCCAATGCCAGGGTATTGCCATGTGACACGTATCACTCTATGCTGATGAAACTAAAGATTGTGTCTCAATGAAAGGGGGGTGGAATATGTTCAGGACACTCCAAACATTAAATAAAATGTGTGAAGTAGTTGAGATTTACGTCCCTGAATGCTCCACAATACTTTAAACATAGGCCTACACACAGGCGAAAATGCATTGTCTTCAATGGTAGGGCCATGTAGGGCCATGTGATACGAGTCCTGAACATATTCCACCCCCCTTTCATTGAGACACAATCTTTAGTTTCATCAGCATAGAGTGATATGTGTCTCATGGCCCTGCCATTGAAGAAATGCATTTTCGCCTGTGTGTAGGCCTATGTTTAAAGTATTGTGGAGCATTCAGGGACGTAAATCTCAACTACTTCACACATTTTATTTAATGTTTGGAGTGTCCTGAACATATTCCACCCCCCTTTTATTGAGACACAATCTTTAGTTTCATCAGCAAAGAGTGATACGTGTCACATGGCCCTGCCATTGAAGATAATGCATTTTCGCCTGTCTGATCACCTATGTTTAAAGTATTGTGGAGCATTCAGGGACGTAAATCTCAATTACTTGACACATTTTATTTAATGTTTGGAGTGTCCTGAACATATTCCACCCCCCTTTTATTGAGACACAATCTTTAGTTTCATCAGCAAAGTGTGAAATGTGTCACATGGCCCTGCCATTGAAGTTAATGCATTTCTGCCTGTGTGTAGGCCTATGTTTAAAGTATTGTGGAGCCTTCAGGGACGTAAATCGCAACTGTTTGACACATTTTATTTAATGTTTGGAGTGTCCTGAACATATCCCCCCCCCCTTTCATTGAGACACAATCTTTAGTTTCATCAGCAAAGTGTGATACGTGTCACATGGCAATACCCTGGCATTGGAGATAATCCTTTTTCACCTGTGTGATCTGTGTGTCAAGTGTTTTTTCACAGTGAATGACCAGAATAATGACTGTTAAACATATTTTACCCTTTCTTTACAGTGTTTTGAACAAGTTCAACCAACTTTAATGAAGGCATAATCCTTTTATCAGCATATTGGGGTGTGTTTTACTTTTTCTTAATACAATATTGCCTGTTTAGTCAGTGTTCATTATATTAAAACAAGAAAACCATACTTTTGTAACATCAGTGAATCGTTTTTAACCCATTTTGATGTTACTATGAAATTAATATATCTGACAGTTTAAGAAAACACGGGGCTAATAGGGGACTTTTATTTTGAAAAATCGTAACCGGAAGTCGCTCGAGCTCATTTGCCTATAGTTGCTCACTGAACGCTGCTTAATAATAATACTAAAAGGGATATTCATATTCTCTTGTATAGCCCTGCTATTTTGAGGAACTTGACCAGTTCCCCTGGCCCTATTCCCTCCCCCAGAACCGCAGCCAGACCGAATCCCGAGCATCCGGCTCCCTGCAGTTGTTCCCTCCAATACTCCCTGTCGGCAGAGATAACGTATTTCCTAAAGGATCCGTATTGAAACCGGAAGTCGTCACTTTACTCCGGTCTCTGGTTGGATAAAACTTGCCACATGTCCTGAACAGAAATGGACAAGGACCTTTGATTTATTCTTTAGGAACCATGTCGATGCCTGACTTTTAATGTTGTGCACGTTAACATTAATAGCGATTGAATTACACTTGTGTCGGTGTAATCGCTAGCGTTAAATAAACGTTAATAACTTGAATGACTGACCGTGGTTACATGGATTCGAATAACTGCCTTAGTCGGACTGAAATCGCATTATCCGTTTCATGTAAGCACCTTAGTCGGATCGTAGTCGGACCGCACATAGTCGGACTAACACCCCTGGATAACTCGATCCGATCCAGTTGATAGTTCGACTATTGCGGCATGTAACGGTGAATTGGATAAGGAACTGGACTTTGCGTCTTTGCGCATGCTTGAGATCCCGCCGCCATCCTCCCTCCCTCCCTGCCAGGTCGTGACCCGGAAGACGAAAGAGACGATACGTTGTCTCAGCTGTTCATACTAATGACACGTTTATTTATGAATATCCTGCAGACTGTCTCACAAGCTTATTCTTGTTGACTATGAACAAACATAACAGAAGAGGTCCGAAGATATGAGTACCTTTACAACCCCTCCTTAAAAACGTATAAGGACGTTCAAATTACGATACTTATGTGGTGCCAGTGTTGACAAAAACGTTGACTGCGACTGTTTGGACAGAGCGCGCTAATTCACCGAACAAATACTTTCATATTAATTTCCCACCACTTCTTAGTCATGTCATCCATTCATATCGATGTGAATCAATCAATACTAATACATCTTTAACTGTGATGTGTTTTTGTTTCATTTCACAACGTATTTACTGTATAATCAACGATAGCAGGTGCCCGCTTGTAAACAGTCCACATTTTATTTGCTTAAAACACACAGCAGTACTGTCAAATCAGAAAGCAAATCAGCTGTTAAAGGGCTGTTACCTGACCAAATACCTTTCAAACTCGGTGATAGTATTCACAACTAATTTGTTCTTCATTCTATCAAATATGATGAAGTGTGGTCCGCGACGGCCACAAGTAAATTATTGCGACATTTCTAACATACAACTCAGAACGAAGAGAACACAGCCAGTAGTAGCCTAATCTAATAAAGAGTTGTCTAATCTATTAACAAGGTCATGGATTGGTGGCTTAAGACAGGAACTATGAAAAGAAAATTAAATGAGAAAGCCTCAAACATAGACAAGGAGAAAGTGGTTCAGCCTCATAGGGCATTATCTCGTCGCGGAGTTGCATTCAAAACACTGTGTTTTTCTCCCGCTGAGACAGCAAGATGATAACTAGGCTATATTCTGTGTTGTGTGACGTTGGATAATGACAGCTTTTAATTATGAAAAGTTGACTACTAGGATGGCTGTATTAATGCCAGTGGGCTAGCCTACTGTTGGTAGTGAAATACTGCGGTCAGTATGCGCATCGTTGTGTTTTGTGATGTCTGTCTGAGTGTGTGATGGGAGTATGAGGCTGTGAGCGAACTATAGTTTGTAACATAACCAAGTCACGCATGGAGCAGGGTTCCAGATGCTTTGCCTTGCGCATTGTCATATCTATAACTAGCCTACTGGTACGTACAAAAGGAGAGCCCGCGAAAATCATGTGTGCGCTAACAATTGTCTGGCGCCAGGTCTTGGGTAGGAGGCATGTTGTTCCGGGGATATTTAGTTAAATGGTCCGCGAATTTTTATTGGCTAAGTGGTCCTTGGTCTGAAAAAGTTTGAGAAACACTGCTTTATAGACAATAACGATCATACACTCCCATTGCACTCAAACAACCACACTCAAACGAGGAGATATTGTATCAATTAGCCTATTAAGTACTGTATTTATTGATTGCAAAGAGTTCAACGTTACAGCAACATAACTTTGCTCCGGTCGCTAAATCTGATATATCCGTGTGCATCATCGCTCTCCCTCTCTCTCTGCCACACCCACCCTGTAACCTACGTGTTTATACATTATAGAAGCAAGACCATTATATTGTAACAAATCACGGAAGCGTGGTATATTTGTTATGGCTTTTTATTAAACACAACACACTGTCACAATGGCACGGGCTTTATGCCCACGAACAGACTGTGCTACCGTCACCCACCTGTATAAGCTCTGTCCCAACACAGAACAACGACATGTAATTAGAACGGTAAGGAACATATAGCCTAGGGAACGTCATGCATAACATAAAGTATAACAGTATGCGCCCGCTGCACGGCATTACGGGGCGACTATGCCGACACGTTATAATATTCTGGTTTAAAGTTAATGCTTGTGAAATCAGCTGTCACTCGACTATTACCTGACCAATACCTGTCAAACTCGGTCATAGAAAAATATCATGAATGCATATTTATTACGATGGGGAAACTATAAAATCGGAGTACGGACAACTAATGCCCAGCGTTGACGATGCAGATATAGAGCTGGAAACAGCTAAATGAGCTACAGCCCAAATGCAGTGAGCTTTATCAAGCCCTGGAAAGTTCGGCACATTTGCCCGTTTCCACAGCGTCTGCTGAGCGGTCATTCAGTACAATGGGGTGTCTTAAGACATATCTTACGAAGTACGATGACTGACAAAAGACTGACTGGACTTGCTCTTATGAATATTCACACAGATTTGGAAATCGACAGCGAAGAAGTACTTAAACAATTTGATGCAACTGGCAGAAGGGCAATGCGTTTTGGCTGTAACCCATTATTTGCGCGCGTGTGTGTGTGTGAATGTGCATGCGTTTCTCTCGCCTTTTATCTTTCACCTTTGAATAATGTAACTTATAAACACATCGGCCTGGCAGAAACAAACAAACAAACAAACAAACAACCCAAGAGGCAACACGCATTTCTGGACCGATGAACAGACGCGATTCATGCTCAATCAACTGTTGTTGTTATTGGTAGTGGTGAAGAGGTCAAGAGGAAAGGGCTGTATCACCACTAGTTGTAATAAAAACAGCGCCACCTATCGTATCGGATATGACATGCTTTCGGCCAATGATTCGATTTATTCACTGCCATGTACATTGGGATAATAGCACCTACCCTCGAAAGAAAGCATAGTCCGACTAAGCAAAGATTCGAATTATACCATCATGTAAACACACTGACTGATTAAGGATATATGTCACACATCACAAACACACGTAATCGGAATCTGATGACTCTGCTGTTGTGGGATGTATCAGGGATGGACAGGAGGGTGAGTACAGGAGCCTGGTGGACAACTTTGTGCAGTGGTGTAGGCATAACCACCTGCAGCTGAACGCCACCAAGACCAAGGAGATGGTGGTGGATTTTAGGAGGTCTCAGCCTCCTCTGCTACCAGTCTCCATCGGGGGTGTCAGTGTGGAGGTGGTCAAAACCTACAAGTACTTAGGAGTTCATCTGGACAGTAAACTGGACTGGTCAGCCAACATAGATGCCATCTATAAGAAGGGTCAGAGCCGGCTCTACTTCCTGAGGAGGCTGAGGTCTTTCAATGTCTGCAACAAACTCCTGCGCATGTTTTACCAGTCTGTTGTTGCCAGTGTCCTTTTTTATGCTGTGGTGTGCTGGGGAGGCAGCATGAAGAAGAGGGATGCAGGGCGACTAGACAGGCTGGTGAGAAGGGCAGGAGCTGTTGTTGGCATGGAACTGGACTGCCTAACATCAGTGGCGGAGAAAAGGACATTGAGTAGGCTGCTGACCATCTTGGACAATGACCACCACCCACTACACAGTACTCTTAACGGACAGAGGAGCATTTTCAGTGGCAGACTCCTGTCACTGTCATGCTCATCGGACAGGCTGAGAAAGTCCTTTGTCCCCAGGGCAATACAACTCTACAACGCCACGCAGAAGGGGAGGGGGAGGGAGATGGACTTCTCTGCTTGAGTGTACCTCAGTCTCCCCTCCTCTTCTCAGCTCCTAATTTTTCCATCCCACTGTCCATCTTTTTATCTTTTTACTCTTTTACTGGCTATACTAGCCCATTGCACAGACTGTACTATTTATATCACTTTGCACTATCCTCACACACACAAGCACAAGTACTCAATCCTTGCACTATCCACACAAACACATGAACACTATCTCTCTGCACTCTTTGCACTACTTTCCCCGTGAACATCAACACTGACACAACCAATTTTTGCACACTGTAATATCTGTATAATATCTGTATACACCCCACTCCCTGTGAACATGTTCTCCTTATGTGTATTGTTTTTCTACTGTGATTCTACTGTGATTTGTGTATGTATGTTTGTGAGTTAAGTTAAGTGTATAAGCTACTGGATGACCTAAATTTCCTTCGGGATTAATAAAGTATCCATCTATCTATCTATATATCTATCGATGTTTTTTTGTGTGATAATTAGGTAATAGGTAAGCTAAAAATTACAGTATCTTACGCGAGCTAATTTACCTAGCTAGCTAGCTAGCAATTGAATTACACTTGTGTCGGTGCAATCGCTAGCGGTAAATAAACGTAAATAACTTGAATGACTGATAAAGGATATATGTTACACATCACAAACACACACAATCGATGGGTTTTGGGGGAAATGAGGTAATTGGTTAGCTTAAATTACAGTATCTTAGGCGAGCTAATTGACCTAGCTAGCTATACCGGAATTAACAGTGCTAGCTTTGTGTTTGGTCATATAGCTTTGTAAAAGTTCGGTTAACAAGTCACTTGTGTGTTTAGTTGTATGACTTCGTAAAAGTTCGGTTAACAAGTCAATTGAGTATTGAGCCGTATAACTTCACAAAAATAATAATAATTTAAAGAAAACCGATCGTTTGAATGTCAGGCGATCAACATAATTTCTCAATGAAAAATTAAAGGTCCTGTTATTAGCCAATCAAATGGAGTAAATCACCCACTTCCGGGTTTCAATACGAATTATCTGGTCAACACGTTATCTCTGCCGACACTCCCTGTGACCCTGGTAGGTGGATCACTGTTGACACGCCAGCACTAGCACGTGAAAAGAACAGCCTTCTGTCGTGAAGGCGGCTATGACGTATTTTAGCTATCCAATATTTTGCCTGAATGCTTAACCATAGACATATACCGGTATGTGCTTATATGTCTATGTGGTAGGAAACGACTGCTGAATCTGATGAAAAGACTGCTTCTTGCCTGGCTATTTCTAGACTCGTCAACTTTTTTAAACGTGTTGGTTACTTTTTACCTTTTACATTCCGAAATATTTTGCCAAATACATAGACACACACACACACACAAATAGCCTACCTACATACATGTACATTCATATATTTGTATGGAAAGGTGTATGGTGTTGTCTATGTGGTATTACAGAAAGCCTCTCCTTTCTAGAGTGCCAGACAGGTTCGTTAAGTTAACAAAAAAAAACTGCATACCACTTAATATATCACATGATTTATTTTCAATTGTGAAATACACAACATACAATCTCAAGAATTGTAGTCTATATGACATACAGGTAGATAGAGTGAACACACAGGAAATTAAGGCACATGGCATTATACAAGTTATAAAAGTATGTTTTTCATTGTTAGTTGTTCACAGCCATTTACATGAATGTCGGTAAAAAAATCTATGTTTTGCAGGTGACATAATACAGTCAATCATATGTGATAATAAAAACAACTAAATAAGATTTTAAAACAGTCAACAGCAACACTCAACTATTTAGGCAATAATACAAATACAATCAGCTAATTTTATTCTTGCACTCGATAGTTTACTTGACTCATATAGACACATTAAAGCTTTTATAGGTGAGTTACTTATGACTCTATGTAGAAACACCTCAGCACTCATTGTATTTCATCCTGTTTAAAATACAGAATAAATTTTCAGCTAACAGCTTCAATGTCATATTGTTCAGAATTCTTACCCTAATGCCAGTTTTCCATAATATAGCTGTCAAGTGGAGTGCACAGGATTAAGATTCCAAAGCATATGTAACAAACTGTTATTGGAAACGATGTGGCGGGCAAAAGAACATTTCCTCTACACAGTAAATCGATATTATCATATTTGATAACAGCAACACATGTACGTACCTCCTGTTTACTCCTATTTATCCATTGCAATGACCTAAATACCACAGTGTTTTAAAAACATATTCATAATATTTTGTGGTGCAGTTCTCAGTGATTAGTTTCCTGTTTTCCAAGAAATTGTTCATAGCATGTGCATTTCGGGATAACCTGAGTAATTGCTACCCAATTTTAACCAACCAATAGTACCACAGATAAAATAATCTAATACATAAAGTTCTTATTGGGTGATACCACATTTTCCACAGGAAGGAATCCAATTAACGCACGGAAGCATTTGCTCAAATGGACAGAACTTCCATTTGTTTTTTGAAATAGCACTTGACCCGAGGAAGGCTCATAAGTGCTGGTCTAGGTTCTCTCCCTCCAAATCACATTTGATCATATCAGCGAAGGGCTTCACTTGTTTGGCGACCTTCTTGAGGTTGGCCTCATGGAGGAGAACCTGAGTGAGGTATTTCTCACGTTTGATTTGTTCCTTCACCTTGTCGGGCACATCAGGGATGGCATAGGACAGCACAAACTTGGTGAAGTACACAATGTGCTGGGGAAAAAAAAGAAGATTTAAAGCAAACATTACAGAAATGTTCAGGAAACGAACACGCATTAAATACATCCACGGTGGTTTAAACAGACATGTAGTTCATTTCAGTGATAAACAAAAGATAAAAGGCAAGGACTCTAACCTCAACAACAATGATGAAGGCTAGTTTGGCAGCTATGACATGCCAATAGTAGATGTTGTGGTCATACTGTCTGGGGTGACTTGGAGGGAATCTGAAGTCTCGATACCTAAAATGAAAAACGGGGAGGTATCAAAGTTAAACAAATTATATAAGGTTTAGGCATACACCTAATATTGAGGTAAAAGACTTTTTTGGGAATGCTCTTTTGTAAAGTGAAATCTCTGTCTGAAGAGCACATGCTTGCTCACACACAGTCTTTGTTGCCCACATTTTTTTATTAAAATCTTAATCACAACCTTTTTTAGAAAAAAATGATTACTGATAATCAGTGAAGAAAAAAAGGTAGGTAAAGTAAAACTGGTCTATTTGCCAACATTTTTATACTATTTATGCTGCGTTATTGTTTAGTACCTGCAGGTGGTGCTGTTGTTAAACCAATAAGGAATGACTTCGTCAAGAGGCATACTGTCGATTGTGAAATCACTGATGTTAAAAATGGAGAGTGTGTTGTTGATGTAGCCTGTCATGGTGTGGCTGGTATTCTCCGTATATGGTGACACAGAAAAGGACCAGTAATACACCAGACGTGGAATCATGTCTGATGTGAAGGCAATTATGGCTGCCTACAACAGAAACATAAAGTGTACATTTCAGAAATACACCAGGCAGATTCCAAATCTCTATGAATTAAACAACAGTTTACATCTGTGGCTTATCTTATACAGTGGTTAGTTCAAGCTACTTACACATTAAAAGCTAGACTCGACTGTGCTTGTTTAGATTTTTAGTCTGATCTTTTTGCCATTATTGCTGTATCTGAATGCTAAGCTAAATATTTATGGTGTATGCTGCACTGATGCAGTTCGGCATACTGTCAAATAGCTCACATTGGTCGCTACAGCCAAGATGGCAACACCCTGAAGAATTGGTTGCCACGCTCCAATATCTTGGGCCTTTTCCGGCACAATCCGGCGGAATTGTGTAGTCAGCTTCCACGCATCCACACGGATCTCAAGCAGGTTATTCACCAGGGCCAGAAGAGGAGCCAGAGGGAAAGAGGCCACGAAGAGTGTGACAAAGCCAAACTGGATTACTGGGCAGAAACAAAAGGGTAATTCGATTAGCAAATATCATACAGTTTGAGTATCGAAATCAAATTCACTGTTAGTGGTGCTTTTGGTAATAGCATTTCTGGATTTTCGCTGTGAAACAAGTGCCTTTTTGCATTGGTGAATCGTCAAGGTGAATTTCAAAACTCTTATCGCATAAATCAATAGAGATTATACTTCTCGGCTCTCTGGATTTTTTTATTTGCCTTCATTTAGTCTGTGTACTTAATGTCTCACCCATTTCCAGGTACTCATAGAACAGGCCCAACTTTCCCAGCGGCTGCAGCTGGTAGTCCTGCTCCCAACGTGGAATTATTTTCTCAGACTTCACTTTATTGCAGTGACGGAAAATCAGATTTTTTACCCACCTGAGGAAAGACGAGACATGTTGAGCCACAAGACAATCCATTTCTGTTCAAGTCATTTTATTGTGAAAAGGCATATATAGCCTGAGATAAACTAGTATATACTTGCTTAAAGCCATATCCTGTAGGTTTTTGCAATCTTGTAATGGTATGTTTTTGTAGGTAGCATATTTCATACCATCCTCAAATTCATTTTAATGATACATGGTCATGTGATGTGGAGTTACCTATTCCAAAACAATTGCTAAAGTGCAAGTCTGTTGGTGTTTGTAAGTTTGCAAGTATGTTGGCTAATAGATGTTACTTTCAGACAGTAAAGGCAAGGTTAAAGCTGTACATGTCTGGATGTTCATTTATGTTCCTCAAACATAAAAGAGGCTACAGCGGGCTAGACTCTGAAAGCACAGACGGCCGATGTGGGTACGCTTGTGACAGCTGATAACTGTGTGGGAAGATGTGGTGAGTGTGAGGCAATTTGCGGGGAGTGAACAACAAACACTGACGGAAGCAGAACTTCCTGTATGTTATTCCAGATGGCCTTGCCTCCCATAATGACACTGAGCTGAGTGGTCAGTTCAATAAGACATCCTCCAGGATCACACTAGCAAGGAAAAAAATAGGCAACATTAATTGATTAACCAGCCATCAGAGGCTGAATGACTACATTCTGTCAGAATCTTTTATGTCAAAGAATCTGCAGGATAATGACATATTGTCATATAATAGGCATATGGGAACTTTATGTTCTGTCTACAGTTGTATCTTGAGTTATTTATTTAATGTCTCACCTCCTCATTTCGATACAACCCCATCCAGTACACAGGCTGTCCTGGGTAGCCCACCACTTTGCCCTTGAAAAAGGCCACGTAGAAACATGAAGAGTAGTAGTTCACGAACTGGAAGAGGAACATCTTAAGCGTCAGACTGTTCTCATAGTCTGTCCTTGTCCTTGGGAGCTCTGGGTTGCACAAGAATGGAATATTGTGTCAAAGTCACGCTGCATAAAGGTATTATTACTGATATCTTCATTATATCACATTAGGGGGAACGGTAGGAAACCCAATGATGCCAGGTAAAATTACCTTCTGAAATAAGAAGTGTAATAACTGAAATAACTGCAAACTACAAAACTGCATTTGTGTGTTGTCTTTGTGGTTTAGACTTTTTTAGGTCACAGGAGAGTAAGGAGGAAGTCTGAAAAAGCAGATGTGCACACTAAAAAGTAGATGCCATGCACATTTCCTCTTCTGTAAAAGACAGCATCAGATTGTGCTGTGACAAGTGATACACTGCTGTTGTGGGAAGGTTTCGAGCACTAATTCCCTGATATAGAAACATAAGACCCCCTAACCCCACACCTGTATGTACATTTGATTCACCTGCCTCAGTTTGATATGATGCATTGGCTCTGACTCTGATCACTAATCTGAGACCATAGCAAACAAACTTTTTACACCCACCAAAGTCGGTTATCCAGATGGCAACCTTCTCATAGAGGTTGTTGAGGATCATGATGATGACAACGCTGATGATAGATGCAGTGACAGTGGTTGCCATCTGTGGCGTCACATACTCTTTGAAAGGCTCCAGTCCTTTGATGTCTTCACGCAGCCTTATAGAGAAGGTGAAGAAGACGGCGAGTCGGTAGATAATCACACCCACCACTGACGCGACGATGAGAAAAATCTGTCATCGCAGGTAATAAATAAATAAAAAAGAGGGACTTAAATTATAAGAGGGACTGTGATAAACATTTCATAGTATCTATTCTTCTTGATTAATTGTAATTCACTGATAATATGCCACTTAATTGTAAATTATTACCAAATAAAGTTCTGTATCTACAGACTCAGGTGTGAATTGCAGTATGATAATTGTACAGTTTGTGGATGTGATAGGACGTGATATACTATGTGAAGTAAGCAAAGATAGAGCTAATCTGCACTTGTACAGAATGGCAACAGGGTTATAACTGATGTGAATAACTACCCAGAAAAGAACAGTCCCAATTCCGCAAGACACTCTCACACACTTCCCACAGGCAGTGTAAGGCACCTTCTCTTCTGCCTGTTTAGTGAAACAAGTCAATGATTCGTCATCAAACAAGTCAATGAATCAACTTTCAAGAATTGCACAATTTTTCAAACTAGCACATTGGGACGCTTGTACAGATCCAAGCAAATATTTCAGAGTAGTTGGAGTCTAGAAGTCATCTAGAGGCCTCTACCAGCTATGCTATAGAAAACTGCTGGTATGCCATAGCAGACCAACAATGCATTACTCAGTGGGGTTGTCCTTCTTGAGGCAGCACCAACGCTGGCCTGGCCTGTATTGTTGGTTTACCAGCCTGTATTTGGACTGACGTTTTATTGTAACCTAATGAATGAGTTACACACCCTGGGAAAAATAATATTCCTGACACCTGTTAACAGTTTAAAACCCATTTCCTGTCGTAACATTATGCAAAACAGATTTGTGAGGTGTTCCTGATGTATTAAGAAGAATCCAGACTTGTACGTTTCTCTGTAGTGGCTAATTTGCTTCTCCAAAAAGATTTTACTGGCTGTCAACAAGTCGAAATAATAATAGCACAGCAGGCTTTCAAAGTGTCTATGCTGAATTTCCTCTCATACATACCCCGGTGACCGGATTGGTCCTCTGGTAAAGGCACTTGGCCTCATACTCCGGCCTTGGCTGCTCCTCCTGCTCTAGGAACTCCACTGTGTCCCATTCGTACTCCAGCCTAGCCTGATAGCGTTTCCAGAGCTCTAGAAACAGTGTCACTGAAGAAAACCAGACGTTAAACTAGAATGTGTTCACAGGCGCTAACAGTAGTGCCAGTTTGCTGTACTAGGAAAAACATCATACCTCCCAACTGTGCATGGCAAATTGAAAGGTCAATGATAAATTGTCATACCTCTTCACAAATGATATTATATAACTCACCCCAAATTGCCATAAATACAGCAAACACCAACGTTCCATAGTTGTCAAATATGCAAAGATCCTAAAAAGTAAAAAAAAAAACGTAAGCGTAACCCTTGGAACAAGCCATGCAGATATAAAGAGGTATGTTTTGTATGCTTTGTGAAAGCCAAGTAGACTCCTTTTACTTTGGCAGTACAGATACTTAAGGGCTGAAAGCAATGCAGAACATCATGACCTAAAGGTTCACTTGTATTGCACTCGTGTTCTGCAGTGTGTTACTCACTTTAGAAGTCTCGCAGGTGCTGTTGAGCCGCCAGTAAGAGCAGAATCTGTCACATCGAGGGCACATGATGATCTTTCCACCAATCTCAGGGTCACACACCTCTTTGCTGTCCAATTGAGGAGTTTAATGACCAATCAATTTACATACAGTACAACCAACAGGCATCAGTATGTTGCTCTGAAGTGCAGGTAGTAAAGCAGGCTGATATTGCACTGATATTGTATACTTTAAACTGAAAGGGAGTTCTATAAATCACTTTAAAGTACAGTATGTATAACTTTGTTTGAATTTTAGGATAGATTAACCATCTAATCTCTAATTTCTGTGTGTAAGGAAGTCAAAATAATGGGAGATGATGTTCTTTTCTGTAAGGTAAACGATAACCTTCAGCATTGTATGTGAAATAAATACTACAGATGTTACAGATCCCTATTTTACCTCCATGTGCTGGTTTCCCGTGTTCTATAGCCAAAGATGAAACAGCAGAGGCCCACAATGGCAGCTAGTGTCAGCATAAGTGTGTAGAATCCCAGCCAGGCAAAATAAATTCCAATTTTCTCTCCATAATATTTCCTAAAGAGACAAAACATTTTATTAAAAAAAATTTCCCCATAATAACATCGGTGCATGTATTGATCACAAACACAAAGACACACACCTGATGAGGTCCAGAGGCTGCATCTTGTAGAAGCTTTTTGGATTGGCCCACTCGGTGTACAGCAGATACCTTTCATTGGGACATCCTTCGTCTTGGGATTTGATATTGAATCGGCCCTGTGAATTGACAGGGGCACAGTCATTTCTGTGCAAAACCTGAAGAGGCTTATCACTCTCACACAGCAGCAAACCAGTGTTGCTGGGAGAATATCTTTTGGTAACATGTGGTTTCGATGAAAGCTGGAACCATCTTCGGTCATTTCCTGTCCCAAGACTCTACAGCCCACAGAACACCAGGTGGGGCAGGAAACAGAAGATTTTCATTATCACGGCTAAGTCTCTTGGTAGCCATTTTTGCTAATAGAGAGAAAGAGAGCAGGATAGGCCTGGTTCCTACGATGGAACTAGAATGGGCGTTTTCAACACAGGAACTTCATGTGAATGCACGAACAGGAAAGCTGACTAAAGAATCATGACCCAGACTCTAGCAGACGAAAAGACTTTGTATTGTATCAAATACTGAGAATAACAGACAGCTGATTAACATGAGTTAAAGGTTGTTGTGGGGGGGAAATTTTTTTTTAGTTTTTGTTCACTCCTCAAGATGAACTCAACATGACAATAAAATGCCAATATTTCATTCAAGCAATTTATCATCATTATGCCAGACCAGAAGAGGACACAAAACATGACGAAATCAGTTTGGCGTGGGTCATTACATTGCAATACTAGTACCAGCCTCAGTTATTGTAAAACCACAGGACTTCAGCAATGACCCACCCTCCCCCACTGCTCTTACATCATGGAGGGGGTAGGCAGCCTTGTACACGCCTCCATCCAGCAGCTTGTGGATGCCAAACTTTTTCACAGCTCCCCGTTCTTCATATGGGGCTCGACAGAGAATGTAGTACGCCTAACAATAAAAGCAAGGGTAACATCACTGACAAACATTCAGTTGTGCAACACACGTTTTATATTCAAGGAGTTCTCTGTTTTTGTGATCTCTTGCTAAAGACACAATCTCCCACCAACCAACACTGCAGTCCAACAGTGCCAGTGTCTTAAGTCTTAAGAAGTAGACTGTATTAGAAAGTATGTGTCATGTAATGTTTTTGCAAGATATAGAGACATTCCACAAATGTCAAGCAACATATAATTAGCGTGATGGTGGTGCACCAACCATTCTGCTTCTCATTGCAGGTGTGAAGAATTCATCCTGGTCTTTAATGATGAAGTACTCCAGCCTGTTCTTCTCAAAGGGAGCAGTGAAGAACTCTGTCTCCGTGGCGATGACGTCCTCACTGGGGTAGAAGTACTTTGTGAAGCAGCTGAATGGTGAGGACTTAGAGGCCAGGTCATTGGCCTGGATAGGCAGTTTGATGTGGAGGACTTCAGCATATGTACATAGCACCTCCCAGGGCATGTGGACCTTCACAAAGAGGATTTTCTCATCCACAACCTGAAAGGAGCATGCAGTAGAAACTGTTAAAAAACTGTCTGCAATCGGGTTCAAATTAAAATGTCTTCCAAATCATATCTTTTTGCTATTCACATGATCTAGAGAACTGTGTTTATTTAACTTCTATTGAAATCTAAGTAGTCATCAGGCCTGGCGTTTTCAACATGAAAAACTCTGTCATTGTTTTGAAAAAAAAAAAAAAGTGAGAATGTAATACAAATCATGATTCTTCTAGCCATGTGCCTTTTTGTTGCTGTTCTTAAAATGTGTAGGCTTGAAAATCAGATGGGTTTTGACTATGGGACACCACATTTATACCACAAGTTAACAGTCACGCCTATGGCTTTGCCCCACAACCGCCTGTCAGATTCACTCACAGATCTAGTTGCTTCCAGCTCCATGCCCATGTTCATCAGACTGGCTTCAAAATGCTCTCTCCTACGCTGTAGAGAGTAATCAGGGATAACACACACACACACACACACACACACACACACACACATGCAGTAGAATGATAAGGTGAAGATGAACGACTTGCACACAAACTGGCCAGCCACTTCCTGTTGGTACATATAAACTATAATAGAGAAGTAAGTGTATGTGGAATTGATCACTGCTTGCTTAAACAGCCGTTAATGTAGCCAGAGCACATTGTGATTTTGTAATTAAAATCTTTCAGCTGTCTGGCTGCATCCCAAAACATCTGTTGTGAAAGATCTGAAAAGGGTGGTTTCAACATGGAGGGGATTTCTTTAGCCTCCTACATGTCTGCTTATTTCATAACATGTGTAACATTTACACATCCAATCTGAACTTAATTAGAAATAAAAACATAAACTTAACTCACATCCAGGATAATGACAGGAGATACAAGTCACATCATCTTTGAATAGTATGTTTCCAAGTAAATATCAAAGTCATTTTCTCAAAATAGTTATTTTTAAGAGGGATAGTCTTTATTGAACCAATCAAGTACCTCTGCACAGCAAGACAGAACAATGTCTTAACATATCTGCAATGAAGTTCCTAGTCCTCATGTATTACACCCTCAGCGATACAATTCGCAAATAAACAAGCTCTTCCAATGTTCTCTTCAAGCAACCCACGTGTATTGATTTTTTTTTTGTACAATCTGTTTCTCAGATGAACATTAAACCCTCACTTTTAATGCACTGTGGCCACAAACACTTACTTTTCGCCGCTGGAAGGTGTTCTTTTTATCCAAATCCTTCTTGCTCTCATCCTCGTACACCAACACAAAGTCAATGCGCCGCTTGCCATCATTAAAAAAAAGGGAGTCAGGATTTTGGTCGAATTCCGCCTGGGGACAAAACACAGAAATGTCAGGAAGTTCAGCATCTTCAAACTCGAATACGTCCTCGTCCATCGTGTCATACATATTCTTTCAGGACAGAGCAGAATGTCTGGTGCTACAAATGGGTTTCCTCCCAGTTCCACATAACTACCCAACTGGAATCCCTGGCTGATACGGAAAACCGAGCGATGAGTTCACTCTGGGAAATACTGACCCACCCAAGTTCTTTCAATGAATACAAGCTTTGCAGAGGTTTTAAATGGGCTTACATGGGCAATTCAATGCATGGACGTGCTACAATATACTTATAGGTTGAGAGTTAACTTGCCCTTTTCTTCACTTTTAAAGGGACATTATTCAACTCATGTCCAAGATTTTGGAAAACCTTCAGTGTTGTTGTGAGGAGCTGGGACTGACCTGTTCCACTTTAGGCACTATTCCTCCGGCAGATCTGTATGATGGCAGATAGTTCTCTGAATAAACTGCAAATGCACAGGGATTTACAACAGTTATCCTCTTTTCTGATTATTTTAAACATAGCCATTGTTATAAAAATCTCACATTTGAATGGTGGATCATTAAAGCACAATCAAGGTGCCTAGAATTAAACCATCTGTTATACTATAACCTTTTCAAATGCTGTAACAGGATTATGTACTATAATGTCTATTACAGAAAGCATATTGTTTCTGATGAACAAACAAACCAAACAGCCCAAAGAGGATGGCCTTATGGTCAACCTAACTCGAATCAGATGTTTCTGTTTTGTTTGGAAAACTATCTCATAGCAACGCCTGGGAAGGTCTATAAATTCCACTTCAATGGCACTGCGTGTTTAAAGCCAAAGCATTCCAGCACTGGATGCACTGCAATACCAGTAATGTTTTGACCTGGACTGGTTTAACTACTCTGAGAAAAATTCCTCTAATGCAGGCAACTTCTAATGCAAACTAACAAGTCATCGTCTACACTGGTTAAGGTCAGCAATATGCATAATTCATACGATATAGATCACCCCCTTAATAGGACTTGACGAATGAAGTGCAGCCCACTGAATCAGCACATAAATGTTTGAATAGGCTATACGCGAGTGAACATATTCCTAATGCTAACAAACGAATGTAACGTTCGTGTCTACTGTAGTCTTTCCAACAATAGGTCCGGTTGAGCAATATAAGTTATTCTAAATGTTGACAAAGTAAAGGCTCGAACTTCATGAAGTTTAGCCCAAGCTGGGTGTCATGCACATAGTTAGTAAACTGGACCATGATCTCTCCTGTAGGCTACCATGGGATGTAGGCTACAAAGACAGTTTGAGGATTGCAAAATATGGTAAGGCATTCTTAGCCTACCCAGATATAATCAAAGCAATTTGAACTGAACAAATATCCAGGATAAGGCTACTCGTAGCCTTAACTCACCAACATCATCTAACAAGCCCATCTCCGTCCCTTCCTCAAGATCTCTATCCGAGTCCATCTCAGAAATGTTATCCCCTTCCTCACTCATTTTCGTTTCTGTAAAGCGTAAAAAAACAGGAGTGAATCGCCTAAACCCGAAGTGGTATCTAGTCTACCTGTCGCAAAATGTTAAAGTTATGTAAATACACTCATTCTTGCAAATGGGCCTGCTGGGACACTATTTTGTCTGAAAATGGCATCATCGGCATGTCAGTTCAAGCCAAGACATGTGAAAGGAAACGCTAGGCGTGGCAGAAAGATTTTTTCACCACTGAACTTCCATGAAGTGAACGCCCCCTCAACCATATGAGTATGCCCGTCACTTCGTAGGCTACATTAGTCAACTTCTCGTTCTTTCGATTACCCTCTGGAGAGCTTATGTAGGCCTATGTCTGGCAAAAAAAACATGGACGTGTACTCTTTAAAGATCAGCAATTCTTTGACGACAAATTAATGGGGGGTTATCTTTCGGAGAATCGAGTGCCATCTACTAGGACTGATTTTGCTTGCAAGTTTTTGAGACGATGCACCTTGACTTTATGCACACTGACGTGTTGCGTGTGCCCGGGGGCTGCGTTGCGTCTCGGGTGCGTGTGTGATTTGAGCTTGCCTATACTGGCCGTCAATACACAACCAGTTTGGTATCATCCTTCCTTGATGAGTGGTCCGGAAAGTGTAGACCAGAAAATGACGAGACTAGTTGTACACAAGAAATCAATCACGTGACTTGTATTGCCCTCGTTCAGAGCGATGGAGAGAGAGAAGGGGAGAAAGAGCGCCCAAAGGGAAACTACTAATTCTAGCCTACATTGGGTTTCGATACACATGTAGCCTCCACTTTCCCCTTTCATAACATGCAATTGCTAAAATGGTTAAAAAATATAATATTTATATTTCTGTCATGTCTGTGACATATAGCCCACACATCAAAACTGAAGAAAATGCTGTCAGTGTATGTAATGTTGCTGATAAGATGTCAATATGACTATTAAAACATTTACTGTCGGGCACAATGACTGCGTTGAGTGAGCAGATGTGTGTTACGGCTGCGTTACCTGTTGATTTTCATTTCTGCGCCCATTTCAAGAGGTTAACTTCTAACTTCTAAGCGAGCATACACACTGCCTGTGTGAGACGTGTGCAAACGCGAGTAATTTAGAGTTTCGGCGTGCAGTGTATTTCAAGCGTGAGGAAAGCGGTTATCTGCAAAAACAGACTGTCCAAATATGTTTTAATTGTCCTATTGACATCATAGGAGCAACATGACATAAACTGACACCTTTCACTGCAGTGAAAGACGGCAACCATACCTGCAGGCTAGGCGAAGCTAGCCTATTATTGAAGAGAATATATAATTAAGATAATAGTGTTAGCTTAATAACAATCGTAATATCTGCTTTCATACACATATGTAATACACATCATGCATTCGTTTTTACAACGGTCAAGAGTATTTAACATGATGTAGGCCATAGTCGCTTTGAATAAAAACCAACCAAGCTTGCAAAAAAGTCTACTCAATTCGTATATAGCCTACTAAGTATAACAATGTACGAAGTAGGCCTACATATAGATAGCCTGGGTGCCAGCACGAACTTAGCCCCGCCCACAACATTTGAGGTCGGGAAGTGACTAGAATTATGAGTATGACAACGTCAGGCTAACATATAGGCCTACAACAACAACAATAACTAGATCTGATGTGGTACTTTATATTGTGAAAACTAGATTTCTTCATTTCCTGAAGAAAATACTAAAGATTCAAATAAAATGTAAAAAAAATATTACGTAAAAGATTAGAAAGTTGAAAAGACATTTAATGCATGTGCAGAGAGGGGGGGGGGATAAGAAAAATCACAATTGTGTGAGGGCAGTTGAGATGGGGAAGATGACGAAGGCAAACACAGAGGGAGACAAAGAAATAAAGCAATTTAGGAAGATAGACAGAGGGAGGGAAAGAGAGTGTTTCTTTTATTTTCCTCTGCAATGAATTGTCCATCCTAAAGTTGTACCAACCTCCAGAATAAGGTTGAGCTGATTTCATTCTTCATGCGAATCACCTTTATGTGACTGAAAAGCATCATGAACATTGTGTATTGTTCAGTATATGGTGAACACTCAAGCACTGTTATACAGTAAGTACACAAGATTGGAAAGATATGCAAATAGGTCAATGCGTTAATATATTAAAACACAATATCAGGGGGTAATTGTAGTGAGACAGTATAGAGTATGTTTGATAAAGACAGACATAGGGTGAGAGAATAGATGGATAAATAAATAGAGAGTGAGTGGGTGATAGAGACAAAAATAAAAAGATGGAATAGAGAGAGTGAGTGAGTGAGTGAAAGAGAGCGAAGGAGAAAGACAGAGAAATTAAACAGATTTCAACTAAATAAAATGCATTGCTAAATGTTTCACATGAACCTAACCCTGTTTGAACCTGGTAGATCCAATGAAAGAGGTGTCAAGGCACATATATTTTGGTTAGGGAATTGTGTTGTTTAGTGCTGTGTCTGTCATAGGGACAGTCACTCACAAATAAATTGCATTCCTTTTACTGTACCTTTGGGTGTAAGGGATTAGTAAAAAGAATAATTATTTGGTTCATGAATGTTTCTAAAACCTAATATAAAAACCTATATCACAATCACTCTGTCTTTTCCTTATTTTTTTCTCTCCATCTTAATATCTTAAGTCTCAATCTGTTTTGTCTTTCTTTTTCTCACTCATTCACTCACTCACTCTCGCACTATTCCATTTCTATTTTTTTTTTCGTTCTCTGTGTGTGTGTCTTTCTCTCTCTCTGTCTTTATCTATTTTTTCTTTCTTTCTCTCTTTCAATCTATCAGTCATTCCACACCTCTCTCTTCTTTTACTCTTTGCCTTCCTTCCACTTTGTCAGTCTTGCTCTGCATGCATTGACTTGCTTTAAATGTTCTAATATTTTAATATATATTTATTTCCCATTTCCTTTTTCTTTAATAAAGTTTTTTAATCTAATAAAGTTCACAAAAATGAAAATAACATACATAAGGCATACGCAACAAAGTTTCTGCGTTAAGCGGTTCGAGCTGAATTAATCCTAAAAGAATAAAATAAGAAGCCACCGGATAACAGTATCATTAGGCCTACAATAATCATAGCCTACTATCCTGTTACTCCCTTGTTGTTGCTGCTGGTGTTGTTTTGTGTTTAATATTGTGTTGTTATCGCTGGTGATAGCAGTAGGACACAGTAGGCTGTTTCACAATCTACTTTGGCAAAGTAAGCCATTTGGCCATTTGTTTACGTACGGCGCTATTTTAGTGATGGACACATGTTCCAACAAAGACATCCTCCGTGCACAGAATCCATCCCAGTGTGGCAAGAAAAGTGAGTCAGTTAGCTAGCTAGTTAGCCGCAAAGGTAGGAATCTGCGTTGAACTCCTCCTTACTGAACCCATCATTTCGATTCGTCTCGGAGAAAACACTTTTATTTAGGCCATAGAACTGAAAAACTTTAAAATAAAAAGTATACGAACTTGTTTCCAACGATCGATTGAAATGGCTAGCATTGCTAGCTAGCCCAGTGGCTGGTTAGCTAAAGCTAACCGAGGTCCATGAAGCATCTCCTTCCCTGCATCAGAATTCAGTGATAAGATCAGGTATAGTATCCAGTCGATTTCATCGTGTCAACAGCTCTCTGACAAGATGTCCAATCTATGCAGCTACCAAGATGTTTCGGTATGTTGACAGGTTATTTTTCTATCTTTTGTGTAGGTGCATGCAAATAATCCCAGCTAGTTTAATATTCGACGGTAGTGAACTCGTTTAACGTTATTGGATCCCGGCTTCCTAGCGCTAGCAACATTTTATAAACTTTGATAGGTAGCTAGTGAGAGGGAGCTGGAACGATGAAATTATTATATGGCTCAGGATGAGCTTGGCGATAACATGGCAATCTTTTTTGCTACATTCTTAATGATATATCTTTGTCGGTAAGTTGTGTTGTCTGTGTAACTAATTTAAAATGTATTGGGAAATCAGGACCGGTTAGCCCTTAGCCTGGTCGTGAACTAGCTGGTTTGTAAGTGTCACCTCGCACGAATTATTTAAGTGTATTAATGTTATTTAATTACTTAATTTAATCCAGCCTACGAGACATCTGAGGACAGACTCTCTTTCCCACTCTAGTTTTCCACTCCAATTTCACATTAAAATGTGGGCCCAAAGTTTGAGGAGCAGTCATTGTGACAGTTCCCAAGGGTCCTGAGACTCACTATGCTTAGATTTTGCTTTGAGCTGTTTGCTTTGAGCTGTCAATCATGAAGTCCGTGGTAGGACCTCATAGTGACATTCCCTCTTCACCCCCATTCGCCTCCTTGCTTAGGTTACTAGCTGCATGGGCACCAGGACGAACATGTTCTCAGTCTCCCATAAGACGGTGTTTGTAGTGGACCACTGTCCCTACATGGCAGAATCCAGCAGGCAGCAGGTGGAGTGTGACATCCTCACCAAGAGCCGAGGCCAAGGTGTGATCCCCCTGGCCCCCATTTCCAAATCCCTGTGGACGTGTGCTGTGGAGTGTTCTATGGAATACTGCCGGATTCTTTATGATGTTTATCCCACTGCGAAGCTGGTGAGTTTTCCAGTTCAAGTGGTGGTTAGGTTGACTGTACTTTGGTGATCCAAGTAGGTCTCTAAGAATTTTCATTCAAAGACAGCAAAAAGATTGAATGTGCTTCAGATTTTGCAATCGAGTTTTCTTGTGCATTATTATTGTGGACAAGTTAGGTATTTGTCCCTGTTGTCTTCCTCTGCCGTCGTAGTTAGGTTGTCTCTCATACCTTATTTTGCAGGTAAACTATGTTGTGAGCGACTCTGAATTTCACAGTCTGAACAGCTGGAGACAAGAGGACCAGAGCACTCACGAGGTAAAGAGATTGGGTGATGTCCACCAATTTGGTGTATGACAATGTCAGCAGTAAAACTTTGCAATGGACAATGTCATTACAATATTAATAATTCATTGATTATATTTTTCCTAAACATGAACTAATCTCAAGTAAATGTGCAGGGTGAGACATGATAGAAAAGGGTTAATATAACAATTAGGAATTAGCCTATTTGTTTAAGACAGGTATAGCAGAGAAGCGGATAGTTAGCTCTGTAGGTACGTTACTGAGGCAAACCAGTACATTTTTTTTGTCTTTGTGCCTAAATGAAAACATGTTTTCCCCGGGGCGGTAAATAGTGTAATTAAATAAGCATCCCCCCCCCCAGTAAATCAGGCACAACAATAATAATTATAATAAATCCATCCTTCATTTTTGCGCTCCCTGGCTGAATGAATTACCCTGATGAATTAATTTTCATCAACTCTGCAGCTCAACTTGATCCCCGTAGAAATCTCAGGAAATAAGTAAGAAATAAGTAGTACATATACTTTTCTACGTTATAGCAGAGATACTGGATTTATATTGTCTGTGTGTGTGGCAGGGTGCACCCCGCGGTCAGTGTTGATGATCAGTAATAGCTACCCGTGTTCAGGAATGGAATTTCCTCTTTTGTTCTAGCTGATGTCTGCGCTGGCAGCAGTAGGGCCACCTAACCCACAGGAGGACCCAGAGTGTTGCAGCATCCTGCATGGCCTCGTAGCCGCAGTGGAGTCCCTGTGCAGCATTACAGAATACCAGCATGAGGCACGGACGAATCTCATGGAAACAGCCGAAAGGGTGGCCAACAGAGGCCGCATTATATGCCTGACCAACGCCAAGAGGTAAGCAGGGTGCCTTCATTATGTGGTACTTTATATTGTGAAAATGGTCTTCCTCTCGTTTCCCATGCTTTGCAATGCTCTTACTTTTGACTGGTTTCTCTTAGTGATACACATGTGCGGATGCTGGAGGATTGTGTGCAGGAAACCTTACAGGAGCAAAACAAGCTGGCAGCTGGATCTGACAGGTCAGTTTGTGTAGACCTTGTGCCAGCTTCGTTGTGAGGGTGTGCATGTTAACTTTTTGATATTCGAATATCCATCGGTGTCCATTAACGTTTATTTGGTTATTCGTGCCTGATCTGATGCACGTATCACAGCACTTAAAAATGGTCAATTTTCAACTGGTGGCTTTCAGTCACGAGCTAGCGCTCATGTGTGCATACCATCTCCACAAATTAACAATATAATTATTTGAAGTGAGTATTTGCTGAAGTACATTTAGTATAGTATATTTTTTCATAACTTCCCATGTACAGAATAACCGAATAGAGATAGACATTTTTGAATGGTTATGCTAGTTGTGCTAGTTATGCTATTCAAATAGCCGAACAGTTATCTGGATATTCGATTATCCACGCACACCCCAACTTCGTTGCTTCTCTTTATTAGAGTTTATTTTACTATAATCAACTGAGATTATTTTCTCAAATCTTTGTACTGATTTCATAGTGATGAAGGTGCTATAGAGTTCTATGGTGTGTCTCCCCCAGACTGATGCCTATCCAACAGTGTGAGCTGGTGTTAGTCCACGTGTACCCTCAAGGAGACGACACCTTAGTCTCAGACCGGCCGAAGAAGGAGGTGGGCCTACCAATGATACCAGATCTATGATCTATCTCAGCCTCAGCTAACCTGCCATTTGGCTTGGTACAGAATGTCTGATGATTGTATTCTACAAAGATCACAGTTTTCAGGATGTATGCTACAAAGGTCACAGTTTTTTTTTAGGATGGTTAACAGGATGGTTTTCTGGATACCTTCAGTGGTTTTAGACACACTCCAGGAAAACCCATGTGCAAGTTTACCAGTGGGTAGAGACACAAGCTGTTACCTATGAAGGCGCTTAAAACTTGTCTCCACCTGCAGATCTCATCTGTGTTGATCAGCGAGGTGCACAGTGTGCGTGCAGGCCGCCACTTGGCCTCCAAACTCAACATGCTTGTGCAGCATCACTTTGACCTGGCCTCCACCACTATCACAAACATCCCCATGAAGGTAAAGCTTTCTTCTCCTACGCCTTCTGCATGACATTTATCTACAGCTTAAGTTCTCCATCAAAAGGCCCCAAAAACGCCTCTATGCTCACCTCACTCAATTTCAATTGCATTTACAAACTCTCTGTAATGCATTAAAATTATCTCATCCCATACCGTTGAACATGAGCCCATGGCGTTCTCTTGTGTAGCCTGTTGTCTCATCCACTTTGAATTCATTTTGAATTTGCTCATTTTGTTTCCTTCATTCTTAGTCACGTGTGTGTGTGTGTGTGTGTGTGTGTGTCACATGTTTTTTGTACTGACTCTGAAACAGCTGCTGTTTTCATGCGCTATTTTCTGTTTTGCTAGCCTACATTAAATGTTTGTGACCAGGTCAGTACTCTTAAACACAGAATGACAGGTCTCCCTCCAGGCTGTATGCTTTGACTTTTGTGTTCATCCATCAAGTGCTAATTGCTATCATTGGTTGTGGCAATGCTTTACCCTGCCTCAGCATTCTGCCACAGCTTCCTGTTGAAAAAAAAAAAAAAAAAAAAAAAAAAAAAAAGACGACAATGTCTCAGAGCCCATACATCTGGGCAGTCAGTGGTACTAGTGTAAGTGTGATGAACAGAATCTGAAGTTTGACCATGGAGTCTGCTGTTAATGTAAGGCTTTTACTGCCTACAGACAGAATTGTATTCTTAGGTATATAATAAAGGAACAAACTCCTTGGGAGATTCCTGAGATGTACTGTAGAATTTCCTACAAAATAACTGCTAAGTCTATAAAGACACTGACTTAATCGGAGGTAGAATGCATTAACTGACATTACTACACACTCTGCAGTATGGCATCTGTTTTAAACCTTTGTTGTTTTGTTAAATGTCTTGTAAAAAATTTAATAAACAAAAAATACACTCTGATCAAAGTTCAGGTCTTTTCATACGCACACCCAAGCGCTGAGGGGAATAAAAAGATGTCTTGGCATTCTGAGACGTAACGCCGTAGGACACCTATCAAGCAGTTGTCAGAATGTTTGAGTCAGGATGTTTACATGTGCTGCCAAATCAGTGTGATAGTGTGAAGCTGGATGAAACTTTACATGTCCCTAGTCACCACCATATCCCAATAAGACCCCTCCCCCAATGTTTCTTGTTCCTTTTCAGTAGCATCCCAATTGGAGATGGTTGGTCACAACCTCACTTATAGTGTCTTGCAGTGGTCTGAACGTTTGTGCAGTGTTGCGTAGTGGTGAATACCCCTTGTTCTCCTTCAGAAATGTCTGTCTCTCCTCATCATCTTTATTTCGGAGCTGATATATTGAATCACACATTAAACTAAACTTCAGTGAAAGGCAGAATGTAAACGTATCGCCGAACAATAATCGTATTATGAATTTAAACAAGGGCCAAGAATTGATAATGCTAACTTTTTTGCTTTACAGTTTGCAGTTTACTGTAAAGATTAAGCCTCTTGTCATCTTCATGATGCTATCTTTTAAATTGTTCAAGTAGTGGCAGATAGCTTTTATTCACTTTATTATCTGCTTAAGAAATCTGCAATAGATGCTGTCAATTAATACATAACAACATGAAGCATCGGTTTGAGATGCAGATCTAATACTAAGTTTCCAGCCGAACATGTTTCAGGCCTTTACTCGAACATGCTTCGGGCCTTTACTCAAACGTGTTTCAGGCCTTTACTTCTACCAAAAAACCCTTAGTTGGGAACTGCCCTACTAACCCAAAATAACCTCTGTTGCATGAGCTGTAGTCTAAAACAGTCTTAGGCCTTGTGATTCCACAGGCGTTAGTTGTCTGTTAGCAGCCAACTCTTTGCCCGTCCACCTCTGTCCTTTTGTATTGTGCATTTCCTTTGTGTCTCAAAGTGTCCCAAGTTGGTCACAATTGGGCCCCTCTCACGGATCTCTGCATCATCCAGGTGTCCTCCAACATATACTGTTGAGGTCGCCACATTGCTGTATAGATTGGTGAAGAGTGCACCTTTTGAACCACTTGAACATGAAAGCAGCAGTGCCTTGCCACACAGAGCAAACGGGAACGTGACGGCAGCATCTGTTGTTTTTGCTTTGGTTTTCGCTGTGCAGGAGGAGCAGCACGCCAACACGTCAGCCAATTACGACGTGGAGCTTCTGCACCACCGGGACGCGCACATAGAGTTCATCAAAAGTGGTGAGCCACATTCGGACACGCTCGGAAGTGCTATAGAAGTGTACCCGTAAAGGTCACCTGTAGAGAGGGTTGAGTTAATGTCTTGCTATCACACGGAGAGCTGTGTAGAGTAATGACTAATGAACCCTCATTTGTTACTGAACAGGGGATCTCCACATGGCGGGGAGCACCAGTCGGGACAGTGGGCTCAAGGAGACGGTCACTCTAAAATGGTGCACGCCTCGCACCAACAGTGTAGGTGGGTATCAGCACTCTTCAGTAATCATCTGGTTCACTTTGAGGGGATTTTTCTTTTCTGAGGATTAAACTATGGTTCCTGATGTCATTTTGTGTGTTTTGCAGAATTGCATTACTGCACAGGCGCCTATCGGATATCACCTGTGGATGTGAACAGTCGTCCCTCGTCCTGCTTAACTAACTTCCTCCTGAACGGTAAGTCTACATTCCGAACTCCATGAACTCTAATCCTTACAGAAACAGGGGCAGAGTGGGTCCAAATTATTGATTAACCACAGCCATCTTGTGACTGTCATTCGCCGTTGCTTTTAGGTCGCTCCGTGCTTCTCGAGCAGCCCCGCAAGTCTGGGTCAAAGGTCATCAGCCACATGCTGAGCTGCCACGGCGGGGAGATCTTCCTGCACGTGCTCAACAGCACTCGCTCTACGCTGGAGGACCCTCCGTCCATCAGCGAGGGCTGTGGCGGCCGGGTCACAGATTACCGCATCACGGTGAGTCTCACCGCCGGTCCCTGAGACCTACTTTGTAGTTGTCATCTCAGAAAGATGAGACAATTAGGGGGGAACTGTTTTTTCTGCAAGGCCTTAAAAAGTCAGTGAGTTTTCATTCTGCCATTTTAATTATAAGCAGACTCTGCGGCTGCATCAGTCCCTTTTAGACTTGAGATACCACAGCACTCATGTTAAGAAGTCCCCTCTTTATGCTGCCTTTGCTTGTTTATACCCAAACAGAGGCGGCAAAATGATACCCTAGTGTGTCCTCTCACATGGCAATCTGGCGTTGTGGAGCCAGAGGCGTGAAACAAAGCATCTAGCTTCACCTATAATGCCGCGTTTGAGACTACTCAGAACTCGGATATTTCCACCTTGGAAAACACCACTTCAAAATGTAACTCTGACTCAGTGTTTCAAAATGAACAAACATTTTTGTTTTTTCTTAATTATCCATAGTCCACAGATAAAAGAAAAACATCACCAATCATCCCTGCTTTATTGTGTTTACGTTTGACTGAAGTCGGACCTCGGGAATATCATGTTGGATGTTTACGAATTCTGAGTTGCCTTGAATGCGCCATAACATGTGTCAGAAATGAACTAGCCTACTGTTACTTTCAGAAACAATGACGGACAAACTTAGTGTCATATTACTGTTAATGCTTATAATGTCAGATTTGTGTTTTTGACAACACAGTAGTCTTGTCACACCTCTGGCAGTCACATCCCTGTTCCGCCATGCCCTTTTACACAGATGTCATTCCGCCCCCTTGACTATCTGTGAAGATGGCCCCGAGTCGGCCACCCCACGATGTGGGATGTAGGCTGGTTGGAATGGGGTTGCAGGTAGGAAAAACACACGGCGCAGGAGACGGTGGCTTTCTTAAAAATAGCTATTTATTTACAACGGTGATTATCCCAAAACAGATATCCCCAAACTGAACAAAACTAAAACCCAAAACAGACAAGGTACAACTCTGTGGTCACAAATCTCACAGGTTTCGTCTTTGTACCTTCTCCCAGCTTTCTCCTGGCATGTTCAGTCTGTCTTTCCCTCATGCAACAATTAGGTGCACCTTAAATAAGGCCGCCCAAGGGCTAAATTGGTCCAATTAGAGTCACTTGGACCCCTCCACAGAGGTCTCCAGAGAAGTCTTTCTGCCCCTTTGGGCCACAGTGAGAAGGGGGAGGGATTTCACCTTCTCACAATATCACTGCCGGCTCAGAGGCAGAACAACGACCCCCCATTCTGCCTCCATACCTTTTACATAGAATGGAAAGGCGGAATGACTGCACATTATTCCCGCCTTGAAAACCTTGTGTTTAAACACCTATCATCTTTGAGGGAACTGAGAAGCAGGGCAGTGCCATCATCTTTGTTTTACTTTGTTGAGCTCCAGTCTGACATCTGACCTGTAACCTACACTGATGTTCACTCATGTAAAATTTAATGAAGACTCTGGGTGTCTGTTTTGCCATTCCATTTGCTCTCAGCAAGGCGTAACAAATGTATTTGCATAGCACAGTTTATACACATTCAAAATGCAAAGCGCTTTACACAAGCAGGTAAAAGACAAACAACAAAAAGCTTAGGAACAGTTGGGTCTTAATTCTACATTTGAAACTGGCTACAGTTGGAGCACATTTGATGTCATCTGGAAGGTTCTAGAGCTGATCAGCATAGCTACTAAAAGCTGCTTTACCATGTTTAGTTCTGACCGTAGGTCTTAACAACAGATTTCTTTCCAGTGATCTGAGAGGTTTAGCAGGTGTGTACTGCTGAAACATATCTTATAATTTGGTCCTGTCCCATTCAGTGATTTAAGTGAAACAAGGTTTTTAAAAACGTCTTTCGCTTCACTTTTTATGTCAAGATGAGTAGTCTTTTTCTCAAATAAGATTATTTCAGTTTTGTCCTTATTTAACTGAAGGAAATTTGAGATATCCAGCTGTTAATTTGGTCAATTCATTGACAAAGAGATTCTAGGGAGTTGCACTTATAATCAGAGGGAAGTTCAGGTGCCAACTGTGTAGTTCATTTCTTGACTGTTGCGAGTAGCACACAAATATTGTTTATATGTCTACTGATGATGTTGGAGAAGAAAGACGGTCTTGCTTTGCATATTTCAGCATTATATGTGCGGAGCATCTCTGCATGGATTTGATAGTAGATCTGAAGTTTGTATTTGTAATCTGGTTTAACAGTTTCCATGGTGCTTTCTGTTTGTCTGTGACTATCTTAACTTTTACTGGAGCTGTGTCATCTATAATATTAACCAATTTTGAATAAAAATTATTCAGCAAATCATCTATGGAGTTTGACCGTTGACTCGAGGTCCTTGAAAGTGCCTGCTCAAAGAGAGCACTTGTGCAATCATTGATGACTCTTTCTTAGTCATAGCCATCTGCTCGGAATGTGAAGAGACATAGACACATCAAAGAACACTCAGAAAAAATCAGACAAGGCCAAATCCTTGACGGTTGTGGAGATATTTGGGTCCTTTGTTGATGACAAGGTCCAGGGTATGACGTAGAGAGTAGGTTGGCCCCTGTACATGCTGTGTTAGGCTGAAGGCTCTACACGAAAGTTATGTCCTGTTTATGCGTCAGTGTTTGCAGTTGTCGCTGTAATGCATGTCTTCTAATTCACAGGACTTTGGGGAGTTCATGAGGGAAAACCGCCTGACTCCCTTCCCAGAAACCTCAAGCAGGGACGACTCCGAGAAGTGCCCGTCAGAGAGAGCCAAGGCCCAGCTAGAGCGACACACGCGCTACTGGCCCATGATCATCTCCCAGACCACCATCTTCAACATGCAGGCAGTGAGTGTCCTGTCATAGATAGCTGATGATAACAGTATTATGATAAAGGCCTTTTAAAGATGGGAAAAGGAAAGCTGCTAAACGTTTTAAAAATGTAATTTTCATCAGCGCTGCCATCTAAAATAATACTATCACTACATAACCATTATGCAGTAAGAATGTATATAACAGGTTCATGTGGACCCATATGTAGAGAGAACTTATGTCGCATGAACTGAAATTGTGTTAGGTGAATGTAGCAAGCGCTCACTAGGTTTTCTGGATGCCGTACAGGTGGTGCCATTGGCCAATCTCATTGTGAAAGAGTCGCTAACAGAGGAGGATGTGCTGACTTGCCAAAAGACCGTCTACAATCTAGTGGACATGGAAAGGAAAAACGACCCACTGCCCATTTCTACAGTAGGCTCCCGGGGGAAAGGGCCTAAGAGGTATGTCTTTCCAGCCATATTTATTTCCTGGACTCAAATAAGGCACCATCATTATAGAATGTAATAGACTTATTATATTTACATTCAAGCGTTTTAATTCAAATGTTGACAGATATTTTTGAAGGACCAATGTTTAGGCACATAAGCTTTAATTTTAGGAACTTTTCCTTTTGACACATCCTCTTCCAATTAGGGCAATTAGCATCAACTGCTTGGTATTTGCTTTGCATTAGCATAGCATAGCATAGCATAGCATGCGATTACCATTACGTTGCTGGATTGAGAGGTTTGCACTGTTTGTGCCTGCAGGGATGAGCAGTACCGCATCATGTGGAACGAGCTGGAGACACTAGTGAAGGCCCACGTGAACGCCAGCGAGCGGCACCAGCGCGTCCTGGAGTGCATCAGCGCCTGCCGCAGTAAGCCGGCCGAGGAGGAGGACCGGAAGAAGCGAGGGAGGAAGAGGGAGGACAAGGAGGACAAAGCCGACAAAAATGGCAAGGAGGATGACAAGTCATGGCAGGACTCTGAAAGGTGTGTCTTTCATCAGGGTCTTATGGTATTCATATTTTGTGCAGACAGGGTTATTGGCCACTATTTATTAATGTTCCCACTGTGTGGGAAATGTGTGGAGGACTGTGGGGAATGTTGTGTGAACTAATATCATGGCTGGTTCATGAAACTCTCTCACTTCATTGAGTTGTGTTATGAGCAAATCACACTATTTCAGTAGTCACTTTGTTTACATAACTGAGCCACAGTTTACTTTCATGCATATATATGCACGTATACACTTCATTTAGCAGATGCTTTAGGCAAAGCGCCATCACAAGTATATTTTTTTCAGTGTGTGCGATGCTGAAGGAAAAGAGGAAATACGCATAAGAGTTGGGTTGTCAGAATAGAGATATGCCACGCACCTGTTATCAAAGGGGTGCACAAACCCCAGATGCTGGCAAAAAAATGTTATGCTTTTATGCACCTTGCACATAAGCATGAAATGCCTCAAGAAAATTCATAGGTTGTCCTTCATGTAACCTGTGATCACTGGTGTTGGAGGCATTTGAGTGTGAAATGTGAAGTGTTCCAGAAATATAATATTTTCATGCCTGACCAGTGTGTAGTGTGTTGCTGTTTACATTTCTCAGTCAATTGAATTTGTAATCAGCTCATATAAAATCACACCGGTTAAATGTTCACATTCACCAGAAAATTACATACAGCCCTACTGACAGTTTTCAGAATGAATTGGCCCTCTAGCCCTGGAATTATGGATTATTATGCTCCCCTTCCTTTGTGCTCTTGGGCTGTTGGTTTCCTTCACTCCAATGAATATTATCTATTATGATCACGCACCTCAGTGCACTAAAGAGTAAATGGCTGAATTCCAAAACTATTGGAGAAATTGCTGTGTGTTTCGTGAAATGCATGAGGTACCTTTTGTGTTCTGTGTTGTAATTGCTGGTCCGTTGGTCTTTTCCAAGGCTGAAGGGGACACAAGACAAAGAGGAGCAGACAGAGGCGGAGGTGATCAAGGACTCTCCTGACTCCCCGGAGCCTCTCAACAAGAAGCCCCGTCTCACAGAGGAGGTGCAGGTGCCAGAAAAATCGAAAGGTACAGCCAATTATATTTTGAAATCTGAACATTTGAAAGCCTTTATTTGTCATTGAATTGGCATACAATGACATTTTGAGAGTTTTTTTTTTTTCATGCCTGGCGGGGATAAAAAGAAAATCCTTAAGAAGTCTAATATTTAAAAGTCACCTGTATGGTCATTTTTAATTAATTCATTCATTCATTCATTCATTCATTCATTCATCAATTTATTTATTTTTGTCTTCTCCTCTATCCACTAGGACCTGTCTCGCTGCTTACTATGTGGACCAGTAGGATCACCGTGGCAAACTCCAGGAAACACCAGGAGTTTGCCGGCAGAATCTCCTCTGTTAACAACAAGGCTGAGTTGTACCAGAATCTTAAAGATGAGAATGGGTATGTGTTTTCCTTTCACATTCATATGATGGTGATTTACTTTGACACTTTGCATGGTCTTGAGTTCCCTTTCTTCATCCTTACCTGACGGAACAAATAGCATGGCCTCACTGGGTGTTTTGGGAATTTCGTGACCCCTCATTAAAAAACAAAAAGATGGCCAATACTGAATGCCAGTGGTGTCTTTTTTATTTTTATTTTATCAATTAATCGTTGCATATCTGTTAGCAACATTTGTCGTGAATTTGTGTAACTATGATTTGGAAATGTTTCTGTCTGATAACTACTAATTGTGGCTTCTAATAACTTGCTGTCCTTCTCAGAATGGATACACATGAGAATGGCAAAGCCACTAGATGATGTGCAGGAGCCTAGTGGAAGTCTCACCACATCTTCAACACCACTTGAGGAACGACATCACTGCTCTGAGGATGTGACGTCACAATGAGCTGTCACATTAGCGTGATGTGACAGGCTGGTACCCCTATGTGCTTCACAAAGACTTTTGTATACAGGGGAAATGGCAGCGGACAAGGCATTTTTATTGTCTTATTTGGTTATTTTGTTTTTTAACCCATGTGTTTGTAAAATCATAGATTTCTGGGAAAGAATAAACACCATTGAGCATTTGTACAGTTATTCTTTACGTCTCCCCTTAGACGAATGAGCCCCTTTAAACATGAAAATGCTTAAAACATTTTATTCATAAAATTATCATTTGAACCTTTTACTCCAACACATATGGATGAATAACGATGGTCTCTGTATCTCTGTATAATTATATTGAACCAAATAATGTAACAAATCCAGTCTGTATCATGCTGTGAAAAGGGACAATTCACACAAAAAATATGCCCACATTTATATTAAATTACTACATTTTAAATGTGTTTTTGTTCTCTCATCAAGGTGTGTACACTGTTTGCACCAAATGTCACAGTGTAAACTAAATAACTAACTTTGTAACAACGATTTTATATCCAGTGAGGTGTGTAGATATGGGATCGAGGAGCAGGATTTTAAGGGGTACACTAACATTTAGTAGGTGGTAAAATATTGTAAGTAGGTGTGCCAAAATATTGTTAGCAATTTTATACATGAACTCACTGCAAAGAGAATTTGGAGACGAGGCACTGAAGACTCTTATTACTACCTCTGTTAGTTCTTGCTTTGTAAAGTGCCTGTGATTTATCGATTTGGCTTCTTTATAAGCGTGTTTGCAGTTTGTGCCATTCACATTAAAGCTTTATAACTTTTATATACCTGCTTTATGCTCAGCCTCAGGTAATGAATTGCATTGCAGTTCCCATAGTCACTTTTCAGAGCTTAGTGCGGTGGAAACTGGTAGTATGGAGGAAATCGATAAGATGTTTTTTGATGAGATGTTTTGCTGTGTGTCTCTGCACTTTGGCTGATGGTGTAAGTTTGAGGTGTATCCTGGGCTGGGGTAAGATTGAGCCACAGCTTCAGGGGTGGTGGAGATATCTCACATTGGAACTGTGGAGGTCTCCTAGGCCGCAAGGCCTTCACATCCAAAGGGTAGGGAGGCATGAAACCATCTGAAGGCCAAAGGGTTGTCCTCTGTGCCCTGAAGTGGTCTTTACAAAATCGTAACAGAGCCCATACCAGGATGATCAATAGCAGCAAGCAACAGACCACCAGTAGCGCTGTCAACACACTAGCCACCCAGTAATATCTGTCTGGTGATGTGGTGGTTGAGGTGGCAGGTGTTTGAGTTGACGTTTTGGTAGAGGTGTCAAGAGAACTTTCTGGATCGGGTGAGGTAACTTGGAGGCATTTACCCCCATAGATTACCTGACCTATTTTGTGGATAGGGTATTCCGGGAGCATTGCCATGTTAAAAGCAGGATTCACTTGCCCATCGACCATGCCCATGGCTGTCCACATACTTTGAATCTGGGTCTCCGGGCAAAGACTGTCAGACTGGTAGCCTTCCTGACACAAAGTGAAGTTATACCAGGAAACAACTGTGGATCCTGGCTCCAGGGACAAGAGGGCAAGATGATTCCCACTGGGATCGCTGAAAAAGTCAGACATCTTCCTCAGTAGGAGCTCCACCCTGCTCCGCTGGACGAGTAAAGAGTAAAGGCTATGCTTGGTAACCAGGCTGAAGCTGTGGCATGGCTCACCGGAGGAACGACTGAGTTCCAGTGTTACTGATAGTTGGGTGGACAGGCCATACCGGTCAGTGGCAACCAGAAACAGATGCTGGGGAGAGAACTTAAGGTCTACTTCCAGGGGTATACCATGCAGTTGTAAGCCAGTCAATGTCAACCAAGACTGTTCAGGTAGAGGAGGTCCATCAATGAAAAGAAGCTGCAGGGAGAGAGATCCTGTTTCACCATCCTCGGGATCCTGGAAGGTGGCAGATGGTATCATGTAATGGAATGGGAATCCAATGATGGCATGGAGAATAGGAAGATATTCCATCACTTTTGGAGGGTTGTTAGTTAGACCTGCAAACATGGAGAGTGTCAACTTTAAGACCATCCTGAGAACAGCACTGAAACAGTGTCAACAATATTATTAATTATAACAAAAGTATTCTCATTATCATCTCAATGTTCTACACAACTGGGATTCATCTTACCAAAGAACACTGTGGATGAGGCTGTGGGCTGAATTTGCTCCACTGACAGGTCGGGACTCCATGACGACTTTGAGGTGAGAGGACAGTCTCTTTCGGGCTCACTAGATGTAGCTATTGCATTTAGTGAAGAGAGGTGTGGGGTGTTTGACTGATGGAAGCCTGAGGTGGGTTTTGTAAAAATAGGTCCATCCCAGAAGACACTTTTAGAAAAGGTGCCACTGAGTATTATTGGATTCATAGCCATGGTAGTCCTACCGCTACTGTGTGCTACTGTAGAACTGAAGGGTTTGGGTATTTCCAAAAGCTCACTGACTGTAAAAAATTGAGTAGTTATCCATTCAGTAATGATGATGCTGTCCATGGTGCCTCTGTGATAGTTACTGCTTTGTGTAGATAATTGGGTTTCTTGAATATGTACATTTGAAATGTGTTGACTTGTGAGGTGTACATCAGCTGTGGTGTAAGACATAGCAACAGTCTCCCTTTGGGCGTTATGACTACCGAATAAGGAAGTGTTACCCGTCATTTTTGAAATGGCTTGTGTGCTGTGAATGCTTTGACAAGTAAAAATGGACCTGAACAAACTTATTTTGCCTACATTATGGGTGGCTGAGGTGAGATAGCAAGGCTGGTGGGACCTCAGACTGTTCGTCCACAGAAAGGATAGTTCTACAGAGCCCTGAGAGGGATCCAAGTATTCCTGTGTACTGATGCCCTGGATACCCAGTGATTTTGTTAGTGTGATTTGGGCTTCAGTTGAAGAAATATAATCTATTGTTGACGAAATTAAAATGCTCAGGTGCCCATCCTCATTTACAGTTTTAAGGCTTAATGGTGTCATCGTAATGAAAGTTCCTCCTATGTCAAGAGTAGGTGTGATTTCTGTTTCTAAGGATCCTGATGCCTCAGGAAGGAGAGTGCTTGAGAAGACCCAGGAAGACTCCAAGTCCGTGGTTAATGTTGGACTCGTTGTTGGGGTCTGCATTGGAAAGTTCATGGTTGATGAAGTCACCAAAGTTTGAAGGACTGGATTGAAAACTGTTGCTGGGACTATATCTGACACATCGCTGTAAGTAGATGATTTAGTAGAGGTTAAAATAGATTCCTGAGTTGCATCTGTAAACATTCCAGATTGAAAGTCTTGCTCAACCTGTGGAGATGTAGTCACTGATTTCCCCAGCTCAAACACTGAATCCAGCACATTCAACTTTTCCTCATCAAATTGTGACTGCGTACTTTTTAGCCAATATTCAAATAGGCTAAATGTGGTTGATGGTGTCTTTTCTTGAGAGGCTGTATTCAATGCCAGTCTATCCTCTTCATGGATACTAGAGGATTCTAAAAGAGGAGAAGAGGGGAAAAAATATATGTGTTTCATGGTGTAATGTTTTGAAAACAGAATTCATGATTTCTTAAAAGGAACTATATACAGCACAAGCACCTCATAGGACATAAGATGAAGTCAGTTACATCTGTTTTCACGTACCTGTTGTATCTGAAGCTTGATACAAAGACACTCTGTCCAAAGGTGGTGTGTTTTCCATCCAAAGTGTAGATAAGCTCTCACCCACTGGTGACACGAATACCATTAAAGAACTACTCACTTGCTGATCAAGCAGGTGTGAAAAACCTGAAATAATGCTTGGTGTTTCAGTAAGTACTGGAACTGGCATGGTGGTTGGTAACTCTGTCAAAGATCCGGACTGATACATTGGGGCCTGAGTTAACACAGAATAGTGTAAATCATGAATGTGGGTTGTCAGTGATTCTGTGGAGGTTGGAGTGATTAAAAACACTTTGGAGGAGATTAAACTGATTTCTGTCAGGCCTGGGAACACCACAGATGAGACGACATGGAGAGGGGAGGTCTTTAACAACACTGAGGGGTAAACAAAATGGTGGCTGATCTGTGAGTGTACATGAAGATAAAACGATAATGACTCAGTTGGGAGTGTACTGAGAACAGACATTGATTCCTGTTGTTCATCATCAGTGCTAAAAAAATGGAGGGGTGTTAAAATAGTCGGTGTAGGCAGTATTGTAATCTCCTGATTGTAATTCTCGAGGCTTGTAAAGTGTGCAATGTCTTTCCTGTCCAAGTCTCTACTTGACAAGTCCGAACTTTGCATGTACTGGCTTGTCTGCGCATCTGAAATCTTGGGTTCCCATCCAAACACAGTAGATTCAATGTACAGTGGATGTTGTGATGGCTCCAGAACAGACCAATATTCAGTGAGCATTATCAATGGAGATGCAGTTCGAGGCTGTGATCTCCTCTCATCTGAAGAAATATGGCCCCCAATATTCACTGAACTCAAAATAGTTGTTCCTCCCGAGTCTACAGTGTCCATAGCTTTCGTGGCAGCAGCACCTGAATCTGAGGAGGTTAGGTGTTGTTGGTTGATGATGTGACCGTCAGGGCTCAGGTGGGGGCCAGAGACTCCAGCGTGTGTCTCCAAGAGTGTGTCGGGATCTATGGGAAATGCTTTGTTGGACTGGAATGGAGTTGTTAAATAAGGAGTGGATGAAGCCAAGGAAAGAGTCCTGAAACTGGACCATATAGGCTGCATAGTTTTTGATTCCTGGAGTTTCATATTTGCTTTTGAAATGGACATCTCTGACAGTTCTACAGCACTTTGTACTTGAGCTGTGCTGTACATCACCAAAGGGGCTAATGACTTGGACATCACAGAAGTGTCATGAGTTTCGAAGGAAGTGCTCCCCACAAATGAGTGACTTGGTTCGAGTACATATTTAGAACCTGTAGGGGTATTCGTTTCCCACAGGACAGTGAACTCATTTGAGGTTGGAGATGTTAAAGTGTGTGTAGATGTGTGTTTGACCTTAAGAGAAGGCTTAAGAGTATCATGAAAAATTAGGTCTTGGTTGAAATCATGAACCAGACTTTGAGTCACTTGCGGTTCCAATGTAGACGGAAAGCTTGAGCTTGGCAGATGTTTGATCTCAGATGAAACATCTATAGTTTTTAGATGTAAGCTCTTAACATTTTCCAGATACATTGGCTCTGTTCTTGGCACGTGGCTTAGTTGAATTGTATCTGTGGATTCAGGATAGTTTAAACCACTGGTTAAGATCTGAATGATTGACAGTTCTAGTTCAGTGCTTTGGTCTTCGAATAAATGAGGTATGACATCCAGTTGCTTTGAGGAAATCAGCTCCTTGACCTTTGTCTCGCTATATGTCTGTGTATGTGAAATCACATCCCAAGGCGAAATTCTTGGGGTCTGTGTTACTTTCATGTTAGAGGTTGAAACAAGGGCAGGCGTAGTCTCCAACAACAGTGAAGGTTTTAGGATGTCCGTAAGGGTCATTGTCAGTTTAACAGATGCATGATAATCCTGAACTTCAGCCACCCGGGTTGGAGGAGGAAGGCTGAGTGTTGGTGTTGGTGTTTGGTGCTGATGTAAGGGACTCCTCCTGGCACGTGATGGATACTTGTTGCCTAGCACCCTCCACCCCAGCACTGGTGTGCCAAGCAGGGTAGCCAGGTGCCCAGTTGTCATACTGTGATCCAGCACCTGGGCAAGATCAGACAGCTGATCGAAAACTCCACAGCCCACAGGCCAGAGTAGCTCAGATGAAGGAGCCACTTTTCCTTCAGTCCCATTTTTACCATCACCCTGAGCCAGGGCTGTGATGTTTTCCCTTAGTAGTGTGGGCATGTCCCTGTACGTTAATAGTCTCACCGATGCTGGGGTGAGATGTAGGTACTCAGACAATTTATGGACCAGCTGCACCCGCCCCTCAGCATGCAGACTCAGAGCTTTCATCTGCAGAAGGAGATCTGCCCAAATGATGGTCTCCTTGTGGCACACGAGAGTACCTCTGTCAAGAAATGTGACACAAGAGCAGTTTTTCATTTTATCCATCCTTTTTCTGTTTCATGAATGATAATGGTATTAGGTCTCACTGATATCTAAATTTCATGTTATTTACATGTTTACATTTAAGGGGTTGGACTGAAAGAAAAGGAATTCAGAGATTGCTAAAATCTGTGTTAAGATGGCAAAAAAGTTGAGCATGCCATTATTAAATATGTTGAATAAAATATTTTTCACATACATTTAATTTCACATCATGCAACGTCATACCCGTCTAGCAATGCAGAAACACTTAAGAAACATCATTAGGAGATACTGAGCGTGGAATATTAGGAAGATTATGAAGATCCTGAGTGCAGGATATTAGAAAGATTATAAAGATTATTCATTCCTGCAATGCTCTTACCTTGTCCTTGGAGGTGTCACGGTTCCTTTGGTAACATTTATTTGAAATTTTAAAATGTTTCTCAGACATTGTCCTTGGATAGATTGTACTTCCAAGAAATGTTTACCAGCCTCCTCACTGATTGCCAGGCCAAACAGTGTGTTTGTGTGGGCTCTGTATGCAATCCATTTGGGCAGAGGTCCCTGTTCATTTGCTATTGACACCTGTGGATATGGGTAAAATACCCAGAAGTCACAGTTAAATACTCATCACAAACATCAAATAACACCACTTTGTGGTTGGTGTAATGTGAATGGTGTATGTTCCTACTATACCCCTTCAACTAGAGCATGACAAAATGAAGGACTCATCAAGCACAATCAGATTTTTTTTTTTCACAATCAGGATTTTATTTTCAGGAAGAAGTATTTAAGTAGGAAATGTTCTAATTGAGAATAGTAAAGGTAGGTAGGATTTACCTGGACTGAATGAGGTTCATGGTTGTATGTCGGTAGATGAAAGCTGAAGGCAACCCCTGCGAAGACAGTGTGTTCAGTGTTTCCATGCTGCTCTTCAGGTAGGCGGCAGTGTTGTGGTCTCACCTGCCCCCGATGCTCATACCCCAGAAACAGGAGACTCATGATGGCGATGACGAAAATGAGGATAGCGATAAGCCAGTTTGAGGGCATGAGACTTAATCCTTCTTCATTAAATCAACCACACCTCCCCCTGAGTTGTCATTATCAAGGAGCCAGATGTACAATGATGAATCCCAGACAATAACTCTATTCTCTCATCCAAATGAGTTTCTGATATGAAAGCTTTTTTTTTTTTTTTTTTTTTCAGATTCCTAATGTCTGTGAATATCTTCTGTTAAAATCCTCTAAAGCTTTGCGACTCATTAGCCGTCATTAAGAAGCACAAATGGATTTTCCCAACAAAAAGCACCCACTTCAGTAAACTATGCTTAACTCAAGAGCTCTGAGAGCTGTCCAGTGCGACAATTACACTGCACTTGGGCAGCACTTCTGTCTGTTGATGCCTGAGGATCTAATTACATGTATCTCCAGGTTGCTTGGAGACCTGTAGTGCTACCAGACACTCTTTAATGGCTGCTATGGCACCCTTCAGAGACTGTTCAATTATCTTTTAAAAAAAGAAAACAATACATGCACTTTGTGTTTACGAGGATATTCCAAAAATGAGTCTGTACAAATTAAATTAGTCTGTACATTAAATGATTAGGAATATGACAGTGAACAATAAATAATGACAGTGAATATAAACTGAATTAACAGAACTGGTTTGCGGGGAAAAAATGGAATGTACATTGAATGTAGTTATTGGTCATCTTTATTCAATTATTAAATAGCTATCGATTTCCATCTCAAACATTGTATCTAGAAGTGCAAACCGAAATGTGGCTTTGTCTCGTCTCTCTTCCTCCCTCTTTCTAACCCTGAGAAACGTATGAAGCCTAAATATCCCTTCAAAAAACTACAACAAACCCGCCAGTCAGTGGATCTCCTCTCCGTGGCCAAAACTGAGGGTCACTCTATGTTGAACCCAACCTAAATGTCTTTGTCGTGTGTTCCTGAATGGAAGCTTTTCTAAGTCTTGGACACAAAGACATAAATCAAGCCTTTCTTGGTCATCAGGGAGTCACTGTTTCATGAATGCCACATTTGTCATGTCCTCTGCAGAAGAAGAAGAAAGCATTCACTACATTATGAAGGATATTACATCAGAGCTATGTACAGCAATATTCCTGGCAACAAGTCCTTGAATCTCATATTGCCGAGGCATGCTTGCACATTAATCCTGAGTGTCTGAGCTTTTCTCTGGCACTTACAAAGATTACTGCCGCCTCCAAAGAACAATATTTAGTACCACTATTGGTTTCAGAGCCAAACGACGGATATTGACAAACTCTGAAATATGAATATATTTGTTAACACAGAACTGTGATGTTTATTGGATCTGACAGAATGTCGGTGCTTACATGGTGGTGGATGAAAGCTTTGTAATCTTATCTGAAAGGGAAATGTCTTTCTTTTCCAGTCCCATGTTTGTGACTGAAAATTGGCAAGATACTGTAATTCAATAGCAGGGCTACATTATTCAATCATTTTTTATATTTCCGTAGTCCTCATTTTCCATTCATTATCTCTTGAGAGAGTGCCACCTATTATGAAGTAATCCTGAGTGGCATTTGGATTGAATGAAATAGTTAGAAATCAGTGTTCTCAATTCTCCATTTTATCAACATTTGCCAGAGAAGAATGGCCTTGCCCTTTCCTCTGGCAAAGAAACCTGACAAAAGAAATAGATCTTGCTCTCGGAATAACCAATGTGCAAAAGATACTTTTCAAAGCTGTAACTGCGTGGAAATATAACTTGCCTTAGGACAGAACAGTCACATACAATCACACAAAACAAAACCCCAACAACAATAAAAAAAACATCGTTATGACATCCTTTCTTGCCATTTCTATTAGCACTGTCTCAGTTCCTCTGCAGCTGCTGTGACTGTACCTCTTTTTTTGAAGTGGGGGTCACGTCAGAAGCCCTGCTTCTCCTCATTCCTCAGCTGTCTCCCCCACCTCCATTATGTCTAGTCTTAGGTTTTGAGCTGTTTTTATCCCTCTCCTTTTTGCCTTCAGCCATCAGCCAGCACTCTCCCACTCTGAGGACCCTCCTCTGTGGGGGTGGAGGGTGTGTAGGACATTTAAACTTTATGGAGGGATTACTGTTGACAACCATGTGAAATGTTTTTAATCATGTTACATACACTGTATCCTGAAATGTATATTGTCGACTGTATCGTAGTAAGTTGTTTTTGTCATAATAACATGAAAAAGTCATTAACTGTTGATGAGAAGAGACATGAAAGTAATCTCATAGATATATTCTACAGAGAAGATGAAGTATATAGAGTTTAGAGTTGTGATTAATACCAGTGTTTACTGTGAGCGTATTTTGTGTGTGTGTTTCCACGCATTCTGTGCGTTGTAGCTTTCATCTCACCATTCATCAAAACCACCACAAGGTGGCAGCATTACAGAGGGGCTGAGGCCAATAAGGGCCATAACTGAACTGAGGAGGGAGTCGCCATCATTAAGCGCTTTCCTGCTTCAACACACCCTGCTTCGCTGAAATCTCAGCCAAAAAGATGAAGAATCAGGGACACTGTCTGGCATAGATGCTTCTACTTTATATCTAAGGCACCAGAGAGCAAGAAAAGGGTTCTCTGAAAGTCTTTGGTGGACAACACTTTATTCATTCCAACAAAAATTTGAGAAACAGAAACCCTCCTACGATTAAGACAAAATCTTCCACTTCCGCTACATTTATTCCATTACCAAATAATTCTCTGAAGTGCCAACAATTAAATAAAGCATCTCTCTGGAGGTACATTTCTGTTCACCAGATAACTTACCAGTCACTTACCAGATGCAGATGGAGTTTCAGACAGAGCGATGAATCGGAAATTTGCCAAGGCTTGCCAACTAGCATTAGTTTTTCATACTGGGCTAAGAGAAACCTAAGGACTAAGTAACATGGTAAACCGAGTTTTCAGTATCTGCCACTGACAATCTCATCATGTATTCTATTGTGAGTTTATCTAATTCACGTTGGACTACCAAATTTAAAATGTATTCCAACCATGAAGCTAATCTCTAATTCTGTTCTTAGTAGTGGAGTCCTACAAGTGGAAGACCTCTTATGCAGGGTGCAACATATACCATAAAAGGATGGTCAGGAAAACCACGTATGTACATATGTACTATGAAACTATGGACTGCTGCAAAAGGAAGTTGGACAGAGACACTGGCTTGTTGGTGTGTTCTTATATTTAATTTAGTTTTTAATTAATTACATTCTCATATATCTGAACATGTGGATCTGCCTGTGTGTGTTCCTTTTGGGCTATTTCAAATCTCTGGGCTGGTAAAGGGACTTCCATGCTTTAATTCTTATAACAAGCTTTTGGCAAACCCATCAACGGCCAAATTGAGGAACTGATATGTGTGTGCAATAACGAAGGATGCATCCCGCGTTGCAGTGGTGCAGTGATTGCCACTGGCATTTGCCGCTGTCAAAGTGGCGCAGCCGTGGGAACCTGTTTAACTCTCCTATAGGAAGTACCGTTTACAGACCAGTTTCCATAGAGACTGTGGGAAGCCAACTCGGCAATCAGTTATCGTCTCCACCTGCCCCTCACCCTCTCCCCATGCCCCCCACTCCGCACATGAAAAGGAGAGGCTGTAGGTGTGTTCTTGCTGGGTTCAACAGAAGCAGCCATGATTGAGAGGAGCTGAGACATCATGCGGGGAGAGGAGATTACACAAGGCTCAACTTAATAGTACAGCGGTAGAATGAGCTCGGAAGTTCAGTGTCTGCAAGGACCAAGTATTTTAATCACCTCCTGAGCAACATGGGTTCAGGTAGAGCCCTGAGAATGCCTGTTACCACAGTATACATGGTTATTATGATACTGTGACATTTTTGTAAATCTGTTATATATATCTGTAATATTTTTTTATTTTGGATTTATATATATCTGAGTGCATGTGTGTTTGCATATCTATACATGAAATGTGGCATAGAAATAGCTGGAACACTGCACCACTGTGTGAGCTATGAGTACACACTTCCTGTTCAAATGAAATTTCACGTCCAAAGTACGATTACACATAGGCTACAGTGCATCACACACACATTCAGATTGCCACCCAACCCATTTCTCGGGTAATATGATCACAATCATTCACTCATTCTATTAATAGGAACCCTGTGAGTACATTGAGATACTCAATATGTCGTATGACCATTATATTTGTATACTGGTATTACTGTCTTACTTTACTGCCTCCCTTATTACTCTCTGCAACCTGTATGTATGCTTATTGTACATCCGCCGTGATGTATGCCAATATGATGTATGCATTTGCTTGATTCCATGTATGAATGATATGCCTGCCACTTCTTTTCTCGCTTCCCTCCCTCCCACCCTCAAGCAGATACAGATGCGAGAGGGGGTAGGGACATAGAGGGGGGAAGGTGTGAGAGGGGGTAGGGACATAGGTAGAGGGGAAAGATGTGAGAGGGGGGTAGGGACATAGGTAGAGGGGAAAGCAAGAGGTGTAGGAGGGAAAGATGTGAGAGGGAGGTAGGGACATAGAGGGGAAAGCAGCTGGATAGTCACTGGTGTCCTGTCACTCCAACCCAGCCTTTGTTTGTACCCAGTAGAGGGCAGAGGACACACCCGTGATTCTGCTTGACTGACAGCTGTCAGTCATAGACTTGCTGCCCTTGCCAGAGGGGCTGTCTGATCTCAGGCCAAGCGAATCACAGTCACTTATATCAGCTACATCAGGAAAAGTGCACCAATGCTCTCTGGATGTGTAATTTTGTTACCGCGGGATAAGTTTCCCAGAAGGTGCCAGTGAGGAGTTGAGTGTCCAAGAATATCTGTAAAATGTGCTTACATAATTTGTTTATTTTCCACAGGCCGATGGTTGACCTTGAGTGTTTATCATTGTGTATGAATTTGGTTGAGTAGGGTTATCTTGACATCTTGCCCTATAAGTAGTGCACGGTTTATGATTTATCTCTCTGCACGGTACGGTGGGCTACTTCAGAATTTCTGAGGGCGTCTTAAGATGATTCATCTAGTCATGTTGTTTTCACCTTTCCAATTCAGAATAGGTATTTCTAAATGTTCAAGGACTATTCAAACATGCTGATTAATTAAATGTCTGTCCATATTTTATGTCCATATTGTGGTGGCGTTGCTGAAATAATAGTTTGAAAGGGCATACGCATATGTGGTGTTATCAGTTTAATTAATTTATACTAAAATAACACTCCACTTCAGGACATGGTGGAACAAAATACACAAATTAAATCATCATACAGAGAATAGTTTATTGGTAATTACTCAATCAGAGACTTTGGTATGAAAAATGTGGAAAGTAACAAAATAATTTGGCAAATTACCAGGGGATATAGCATGGTCATGACGTCACCAGCTGCGCAGACCTACAAGGTAAGCCAGGTAAGGTCAGAGTCAGTTCAGCTCTGATGCTGACAACAATCCTGTTCAGTCATACCTAACATACCATATTATGGAGGCAACACATACGTGCTTTTAGCAGGGCATTACAAAGAATGCCATTGTTAAAAATGCAAGTACATTTGGAATTTTGTCTCTTGAAGATGTTTCCTCGCATACAGTATTGATGACAGCACAGCGGATAAGCGTTCATGTTCTAATTTTTCCAGAGAGCCAGAGGGAATACCATTACAAAAAAAACATCAATGCACCTTTACACAGGGACAAGCATTTTGGGCAGATTACATACAAACATGCATCTGCAGTCCATCCCACACCACATCCATACAACTGACCGGTTGAAGAAAGTACTGGACCACACACATTACTCTTTCTTTCTCTCTCTCTCTCTCTCTCTCTCTCTCTCTCTCTCTCTCTCTCCCTGTCTCTCTCTCTCTCTCTCTCTCTCTCTATCTCTCCCTCACTCTCTCTCTCTCTCTCTGTCAGTCTCTCAGATGAATTGCTCCACTCTGGACACAGCCCTGCTGGGCTTATCTCTGATGCTCAACAAATTGAGGTGGGACCTGTGGCTGGGCCCCGGTATAAAAGAGCTTTGGGCCATCCGGCATGACATCAATCTCCTCGCCCGTTCTGTCAGGCACCTAGGGACCCGCAATCCCCGCCAGCCAATGGAGCGCACCCACCGGTCATGTACTGTATTTGCGGAGACAAACACCTCATGCAATGCAGGGCAGCCATTACTTTTCTTAACTCCTGTGGTTTTAGTAAGGTCAAAATGACCCATTTTTTATTTCTTATTTCAAAAATGAGCTTGATTTATTTTGACTGTTTAATGGGAAATGAACTGCTTGCAGCACATGCTGTCTGCTCTGTATTTATAGCATTTATAGTCATGTCAGGTCCTCCTGACCAGAGCAGACTAGGGTGACATGACTGATTAAAAACAGGTGGAAATGGAAACTCTTTCCTCAATTGTAAATATTAATGAGTCAACAAGGGATTTCACTGCCTGCTTGTCACATTTAGATGTCTTATTTAGATCTGTCATATCCCTGACTATACACACTCACCCTGCATGCACCTGCGTGAGCTGGGCGATCCCTCAGCATGGGAAGAGGTTTTCATTTTCTGCCCCCCAAATATACAGAGCTTAAAACAACTCGAGAACTATTTTTATGCTTCAAGAATTATTTCTGAACTGATAACTAAATTGGGTCTCTTTTGCTCAAAGGTTTGTATGAAGGCAGACATACAAACAGGCGCACACAAACACACACACACACACACACACACACACACACACACACACACACCAACCTCACACAAACACACACACACATTCACAAACACACACACACACACACACACACACACACACACACACACCAACCTCACACAAACACACACATACACTTGTTTCTTCTGTAGTTCCTTTATTCAAAATGAAGAACCCTCCTGACCTGCTCTCTATCTGAGTAACACAAGGTAAGCTCCCCTTTACCCTGAAGAAGACAGAGAAGAAAAAAGGAGCCTAATGAGGCTAAAAATATCACCCAGCAATTTGAGCATATCTCACCCTTATCTCCTGTGAGGTAGGGGCAAACAAGCGAATGCCCTTAGTCCCTATTTCACAGGTGTACAGAGCCTCTAGAAATTGTCCATACAAGTTTTGAAAAAACTTCAAGGTTTTTTCAGAGGATTCTGGAGCATTCTGGATTTTGCTAGCTCAGATAGTGATGTGGAGGAGGTGTCTGAACAAGATGACATAGTGGCACTCAGACCAAGAACATCACAGTGAATTTGAAAAAAGACCACTAGTAGCCAGGAATACCATAAAAACATCAATGCACTTTTACACAGGGACGAGCATTTTGGGCAGATTACATACAAACATGCATCTGCAGTCCATCTCACACCACATCCATACAACTGACAGGTTGAAGAAAGTACTGCACCACTCACATTACTCTTTCTTTCTCTGTTTCTGTTTCATGTCCCACATTGTCCCACACAAACTTACTACTCATCCCACATTTGGTCTGTTTGCATCTGGTCACCCTATGTGTACTGTATTTATTGTATATAGAAATATATATTTTTTCATAAATAGTGTTGTCGAAATATATATAAGATAGTGTAGTTTAGTCAATGTCCTTTTTTACCTTTAAGTCCTGTGAGTGTATAGGTGTTGATGTGTGTGTGTGTGTGTGTGTGTGTGTGTATGTGTGTGTGTTTATGTGTGTGGATTCAATTTAAACCATTCCAATTATCTAACAGAGAGCTTGTGGCTGCGCCCACAGACTGTTAGGACACAAAGCTCCAGTCAATGAGTCATGCGATGGGATGTGTGGGAGTCCAGTGTCTCATTCAAAGAAACTAGCTTGTGAAGCATTCTGAAACACAACTCCCATGGAATGTTCCAGCAAGTATGGACTTAAATTCTAGGTGTAACAGTGCCAGACTTCCTAAATATAGTATCCTTTCAACTGGCCCAGGGGTCAGGATTAATTGGCATTTTGTGTGTGTGTCTGTGTGTGTCTGTGTAAGAGTTAGGGGTTTACACTGATGTGTGTCTTTTGGCATTGATCACACTGATGAACACCTGCATTGAAATTCAAGCTCACATCCATTTCCTCTCCAGAGTGATTCAGTGACACACCAGCTTTCTCATTCTCATATAAAAGATGAAGACATCTGTCTTTCTCTCTCTCTCTTTCTCTCTCTCTCTCTCTCTCTCTCTCTCTCTCTCTCTCTCTCACACACACACACATAAAACATCTCCCACTCTTTACCCTCTGGCCACAGTGTTGATTTTTCCCATGCTTAATAGCAGTCTCCTGCAAATTGCAGCCTAATAACTGTCCTGCAAATGGGGAAAATGAAACACATTTTTGGATTACAGAAGACATCTGAAAGATGACATGACTTTGTTCCAAATTTCATAAGCCAGGATGTCATTGTGCCATAATTGTGCACAAACAATTTTGCATTAATAAATACCATCAAGGATTTGAAAAACAACCAAAAACATTTAATTTATTATTTATGTGTTTGTATGCTTGTGCATGTGCATATGCATGTGCATGTGCACGTGTGTGCGTGCATACATTTTGTGTGCATAAGTGTGTGTGTTTGTGTGCATGAGTGTGTGTGTTTGTGGATTTTGTCAAAATGAATAAGTCCAGAGACATCTAATGAGAGATGATTTCACTGGTCCTGTCCGCAGGGCACAGATGTCTATTTCTGGCCTCTGCTATCAATGCATCTCTACTGGCAACACCTCTGTATGACATTTGGCACAGCCAGCATCATGACCTTTCTGCAGTTTGGCTGTGACTTTGCTTCATCACATGTATACATCTTGTCTATATGTGTATCTATAATCTAAAATGTGTCGCATACACATATATGAAATACATATGTCATGCTTTCACATGCATCAGGGGACAAAGCTTATGTGCTAAAGCTAAAGCTAAGTTTAAACCTACTGGTATAATCCAGTATCAGTAGCAGTATCGTGTCTTAGTAAAGAATCTCTTGTGTCCCCTTTGTGGTAGAGCTGCTCCTCTATGCACTGCATTCTCTTCCGTCTCTCTGCCTTCACAGTGATTGCTTATCTCATCCACACCTCCACACCATAGTCTAAGGAATGTCTGTAAGTAAAGGCACCCACTCAAGGATAAAAAGTGGTGACCTTCTATTGGATAAGCCTGACATCTGAATCTTAGTGCCCTTCTCCCAACAGCATTCATTCATCAGGGAAACAGGCCTGGGCCCTGAGACATGAGCATCACACTAATGTAAAATCAATATTACACATGATTCCTGACCCGCCTGCACATCGCAATCCAACGAAGGGCCCAAGCAGAGAACCATCCACAAGCAGATTAGTCTGCTGCCAAGTGTTGCTTGCACGAGTATTTGGAAAAGGGGCATAGCCACATCACCGCAGTGCTGTTTAAAGCAGAACACAATTGTACAGTGTGGGGATGTTTGTTCAGTCCAGCTATAATTAATGATAAAAATACTGCTAAATAGAAAAGGAAAATTAGAACTCAAAATAGAATGAAGACGGCAAGCTAAAAGACTATGGTCATATGCGGTACATTTATGTTGAACATTCCCTCAGGAATGTTCAGAGGGGTCCCAAGTAATATTGTGATAATTCTGGGTGACTCTTTACATTTGTTTATGTCACATTCTGCTGATTGTTTTTTAGCTGAGGCCACGTTTTAATGAGCATGCATTCCATATGGTGGATTTCAAGGCTTATTTTAGCCCACAGTCTGGTGAATGTCCACCAGGCCTAACATTTCCCACAAGCTCTTTCATGCCCAGCTGGTGAGACCAAACCCATCTGAGAAGTCTGCTTATGATGCAACCACTTGTAACGTCAAGATGGTACATTTCAAACAGATCCATACAATTTTGAATCACTTCAAAGGGTTGGTGGCTGGCAAAAAAAACAATAAGCAAAATAAGACTTTAACCGACAAACCTGACAAAAAACACGAGTTTATTGTGTAGTTCGTACATACTGAATATGTACCAGTACATGGATGTGGAGAGATTCAGGGAACTAATTTAGTTCATTTGAGTTCTGTGAAATTATGAAACAGAAGCTCTTGGAAACCCCACATTGTTGATTTTGTAATGGCAACAAACGAATTACTCCCGCAGGAGGGGTATAATGGTTGTCAGCTGACAGCGCAGATGGAATGTCGCATTTTCATCAAGAGCTCTAATTGCAATGTCATGACCAATTTCCCCCCGTTGTATTTTTTGATGTGTGCTCTCTTGAGCTGATGCCTCTGCTCTCTGCTCTCTGTTCTCCTACTGTTGTTTGTGCTGGCAGAAAACATTGTGTGGATCGCCTGCCAGAGACACCCACAATACGCTTCCTCTTACCTACCTGTTCAGCTGTATGAGCTCATACATGCACCACCATATGATTAGATGCTCCTCAATATAATTTGGGTCCACAGTATTGGTTGGGATTTGGAGCCACTCCAGGGGTTGAGTGGATGAGCAAGGGCTTATTGGACCAGGGCTCATTACCTTTAAAGGGCCCAAACCTGGTCATGCAATGAGAGAGAAGAGGGGAGGTATGTAAGTGGGCCTCTACACTGAAGTGAACCTTGGAACTTGACATATGGGTTAAGAATGTGCAAATAGTGTGTATTTCTAACCTATATTTATCAAGTTACTTTAAACTAAAAGAAATGCACATCAGTTGGATGTGTGTGTGGTTGGATTCAGCTGATCAGGGCACTTAGATTGAAGAGGAATTTATCTAAAGAGACAGAAATGTTTTATAGCTGACATTCTTTGTAACTAGGGCCATTTTCTAGACTTCTTCAAAGCATCCTTTGACTGCCATAACCATAATGCTATGAAATAATTTTCACTTTTGTTTAAAATGTTTTTTAAGTGTCTTTGACTTTCTTTAGACGTCTTCAAAGCATCCTTTGAAAGCAATAGCCTTGAATGCACAAAAAAGCAGCAATAACAGGAGCAAGTGGATGGGTCTTTCAAGAAACCTGATATGCATACCGCTCTTGAAATCCTTTTCACTATCCTTTTAGTATATCCTGAAAGTTAAAATCATTAAAGCATTGCAGTTTGTGTCCTGTTTTCGAAAAGCCAAACTCTTATTTGTCATGCCAGTTGAAAGAAGACAATAACAAGCAAGTAAACAAGCTGTTAAGTGAAAATTCACCCTAGTTACCTCAGGACTCCTGAGCTGCATATAAGTATATTTATTAGACAGACAACAATTGCAATCGGGCTCACTCCCAGCACAAGGCTGAAAGTGAAGCAATGATAAACACATCGCACAAGGTTTATATAGACAGAAGCTGAACGTTCAGCAGGGAAAACCACGTGGTGGATTTCTGACGCTTGAGGCAAGGATGGAAGTTTTGCAAGGTCGGAAGAAGCACAGTTCGAACCTTCTTATCACCTCTGGTCTAAACATGCTCTTGTACATATGCAGACTAAGTGGCACCTAATATTCTAAGTTACACACACGCAGGAACACAGAAAAGCCATGTTCCTGCTTACATAAGTACATGATTCATACATTCTTAAGTAATTAACAGTGTTTGCAAATTATCTCCATCACAAGCAAACTTTGACTAAACTTTAATATAGTCTCACTTCTCTGCTGGTGGAAGATTCTAGCTGATACAAATACCAGATGTCACATGATTCAAAATAAGGAATGCTAATCGCATCACTATTTCACCAGGGCGGCATCTGGGACCACAGCCTTTTGGTACAATATCCTTAAGTAATCAATGGTCTGAATAAAATGTACCTCAAAATCTTCTCTCCAGACGTAGATGATGTCCAGTGAGAATTTAGTGATGAGCCTATGTTTTCGATGAGTCTTAGTTCTCATTGGGATGGCAGAGTGGAAATGGTCATTGGAGAATCTGTGATATGTGTGTGATATGAATGTAGTGTCTATAGGCTGGCTGTACCCATTTATGTGTAAGATGTCTCTGGCTAAATTAGGGACCTGGGAAAAAACATGTTCCTGTTTAATACTGAAAGTAAGTAACAGCACTGGAGAAAATTCACAAACATGTTTAATATATAAGTTCATGTCATCATCACGTGTCCTTCATCTTTCCAAGCATTTGTTAAATGCTTTCAAAGAAAAAATATACTGGGAGAGAAAAGCTCAGGAACTCCAAATGCTTGGATGCTTGCAATGAATCCTTACATATAAAAACAGCTATTCAACATAGACAGTGAAAGAAAATGTTTTTCTTGCTACCAAAAAGCCTATGCTGTCTGTGACAAAAAGGTGGTGTGGACGCTGTCCAGCCTCATGACTATTTGCTCTGTTCTTGTCCTCTGCTCTGGTTCACTGGTCTGTGAGAATGAGTTGTGAGTCATTTATTACCATTTTCTCACCCTTCTAACTTTTTGGTGTGGCTTGAAATGTCCAGTGGGTGGTAAGGGGTGGTAAGAAGGGGGTTGATGGCGGTGGAGCAGGCTGAATGTCAGGAGAGGCAAATGGCAGTGGGAGTGCAATTGGAGATGTGGCACCCTAGTCGTGAGTGGCAGTGGTACAATTAAACTGACAGGGTGAACGTACGCACACTTGCAGTTTTCTTCATAGGCGCCTTCCAAGAAAATCAGACATTGCGGCCTGGGGCGTCTCTAGGACATAATTGCACGGATGACTGACTTTGGAGAGACTCGGCAGAAAAAAAAGGTCTTTAAGGTTTCTCACAGACAGTAATAAAGGGTTGGTTTTCCAAGGTAAACTAAAAAAGGAGACAGGCAATACTTACCATGGTGTCCTGGTAGCTTTGTGGAGATGCCCTGACAGAAAGCAAATCAGAGCAGACGCTGTTTTAGACACACAAGAGAACATAAAAATCGAATGCAGTGTGTTCTAAACACACAATCTTGGTAGTGACAGGATACATTTTGCCATGGCCTCTCATAAACAGCATACCAAGATGATGAACTACCAGATTGTCTGCTTGTAAGTTATATTTTTGGATAAAATGATGGTTGAGGTGGCATTGTGTTTACCACTCAGGCTATGCTAGTTTCCAGTTCTAAATAGCTGAAGATGAAGTGCTTTCACACATTGTAAGACATTATGTGAAGAAGTAATTGTGTATTTTATGTAGATCAAAACCATTCAGTCTTTGATCTGACTCTAGGCACCAGCAACAATATAACTAGATGGTGTTGAAGGTGATGAAGCCATACTCAGAAACTTTAATTTACTGCAAGGTTGAACGAGACATCATCCTTATAGCTAGATTCCAGTAATGACTACACTGACTGAACCATGCATAATAATTTTGAATATTTGGACTTGATTCAAGTCTGTTTTGATGAGGACGAACATAACAAGCATAATTAGCTTTGAGGGTATTTCAGTGTTTGAAACGATATCCATTTCCCTCCTGACTGTAGTTGCTGGCTGATAACGATACAATGCCCATAACAATAATTTCGCAAGACAGTCATTTCATGAACATTTTGAATGGCATCAGAATAGAGATGGAAAGTGTATACTGGCTCAATATTTCCCATTTCATGCATTAGAAAAAATGATTCAACTGTAAGGGAATGTTTACTGAACCAGTTACCCATGGCAAATCCTTCAAGTTGAGAGGTACACATTTGCACATACATACACACACACACACACACACACACACACACACACACACACACACACACACACACACACACACACACACCATTTGCACATACAAGCACACACACACAAATTCATTCTGGGTGCTGTCAGGTTCTGACACTGGTTAGCCTTTGACGTCAGTTTGATTTCTGCACAGCTTTCTTTCTGCTCAACCATTCCAATTTGTCAGACAGGGCAACAGTTTGCCGCGCAATAGGGATTATCACACGCAGTGACTTCAAACCACAGGCATTGGAACGAATGATGAATTGACTGATCTGGACGTTGCCAGAAACATCGCTAAGGCTTGGTGTGAAGCAAAGCATGAAGACATATGTATTGAAATTCTCAGCTCACAAAACATATTTTAAAACCTGCAAAAATTCTGCAGATACAACATAGGGGAGACCTGATGTTTAGGACTGATTTCTATTTAATTGCTCTAATGAGGCTATAGAGGACTTTCTCTAATAGTAATATGTCTGGATATAATGGTAACAGAGAATACAGCAAATCTGCTCCATCATTGTTGAAATGTATTGCCATTGCCAGAACAGATGCCCAATGTTGAATGCAATACACCTCCATCGTGTTGTGATTGCATAGCCCAATACATTATTGAGAAATCCTGCAAGAAACACCACTGTTATTTTCAAAGGTGACGAACTGACCTGCTACAAAAACACAAGTGAGTGAAATAGACTGGAATGTGCATCGCTGAAAGGGGTCATCAAATCATGCTGTAGTCTAACCCTGATGTGTTTTGGAGAGTGTGTCCTGGAGCTAAGATAACGGCCACTGATGTCTACCGCTGCTGAGTGTCTCACTTTTTTTTCACAATGTTCTCTTGTTTACAGACAGCCAACCTCCAGCTTCATACAGCTGCTTGATATTCACAGAAAAAAGATGAAGGCACTGGCTGCCCATCCACGCCTAACATCAAAGTTTACCTGAACACCGATTGCTGTTGTACTTTGATAAGACCTTTTTTTTTTTAGAAGGCAAGAGAAGAGGAGAGGTGTGGAGGCGCGGTAAAGAGATTTCCTTTGAACTGGATTTGTTTAGCCTTGTTTACATCTAAATCCCACAAAGCCAAAGAGAACGCCGCTGGGGTCTATTTTTGTGTGGGGTTGGTTCACTTATCTTGGTTGATATTGCTAAATGATCTCATTGGTCATGGATTTAGGAAAGTGAGAGAAAGGCAGGGAATTAACTGCATTTGCAATCTAAAAGGCTGGAGTAAATGCAGGAAAAGAAACAAAACAGAAATATATTTATAATATAATACAAACCGTACATTTGTATTTCAGTAATATTTTAGAAAGGCTCTCTAGCAGGATTCCTTCCCCCTCTGCCCTTTAATCTGTGTCTCCGCACCATGGCCACCACTCCCTTCAGTTAATTTACAGACATTCAAGAGAGCTAAATGATATGCAGGAGCGATGAGAAGCCCATTATCTAATGGCCCTAAAGCATAAAACGTCTCTCCCTTTCACCTAGGATGAAAAAAAAAAACACAGACCTTATTTCTGTTTCACTGTTCCTTGTGGGATCTGGCAAGCCAGAGGTGGGAGCATTTGAGCATTTTTGCTGTCAGTAATGGAATACAAACCGGTGTATACTTCTGTTAGAAATTAAAGTGCTAGTAAGCTGTGCATTGGCCTAGTTTAATATCAGAGTGGTCACAGAGGTTCAAAGGTGCATTCCCAAGATATGACAGGCGTAGGTGAAGTAGGTGAAGCATTATGATTAATTCAGATTGCATACACATTAGGCTGTCTAGAACCACAAACAGCTTCCCTATGTCTTCCACCTTAAGGAATCTAACTGATTATGTAAAGTGTACATACATACACACATACTGTAAGAAAAACAGTACTTATACTTACACAAATGCAAATAGCATGATCTGCTCACGGAGCTCACTGAGTTCACGAACTAGCTCTCTATACACTGATTTCTCACTGCAGTATTTTCTTCTCTTCATCTCCATGGAAAGGTTGGTGGTCTTCCGTGTACAGTGCGATTAGCTTGGTTGATTGTGTAATCGGTCATCAATTTAGGAAAGTACATGTAGAGAAGTGTTTCCAAAGCAAGTAGACTACACAAAAGCAAAAACTGCACAAGCAAGAGATTTTGAAATTCAATAAAACAAGTTTATTTAATTAAAATACATAGGAAACACGACCGTAAAATTATTCATTTCTCTCTTTTTTTTTTTACTGCAAATTGTTACAAAAATTATCACAAACTGTACACTTCATGACAAATATTTGCGATTTCTCTTGTTCCCCAATATGCAGCAAGGTCACACAGTTTGTCACTTAAAAGCATGTTCAAGCAACAACACGGAGGGCTTTGAATTTGAACCAGTTTTACAAGGAACCAGGTACAATCGCTGAAGTGCAAAAGGAAATAAGCTTTCTTGTATGTAGTGGGTAATTAATATTTAATCACTTACTTGGGGACAATTTGTTATTTCAGAATGCAATTTAATTAATACTGGACTCTACACTCATGAAAGTACTGGAACAAATTTAGAGCCCCGACTGCTTCTAGGAATGATACTACTGTATATGCGCTTACAGTCTGACAACAGATGTTTCACCATACTGTAGATGCAAATTGCATATACATTTACCCAAAGATCACAAGGCTTGCAACACACGTCCACCACATGATTCATAGAAAGACACATAAACTTGTATATCATTATCTTCAGATGTTTCATTTTCAAATATTTACACACATTGGCATAAATAGAGTATATTATACAAACACAATGGTTTACTATACAAAATAGTATATATCATTTAGGACACTGATCTTTTTTCAGGTTTAGAATACTGACTTATTCTACAATGTGCATGCTACAAGAATAAATAGTTAATTTTGCTCTAGTGATGGGCTCAGAACAAGAATCGAAGCATTTTTTTCAGTGTGCAAATAAAAGGTAACAGTACACAGCCTTTGCGTAATTGCACCAGTTCGAGTTTTCATTATTACTCACTCATCACACTCATTTGCAACTGAAATGTATTCCGCAAACTCAGTGGTAGATCATATGGCTTCACAAATGAAAAGGAGAGTTCTGAATGAGCGAATATTAAGATCAACTGCGAGGATTGGCACATATTTTTGATATATCATTCTCATATACCTTATTTTAAACAAAAAAATGGCAACAGGTTTTCCTGCTCTGGTGCTATTTCAATATCTAAAATACACAGTGGATCGCAAATGTCTTCAACCCCCTTGAAAGTCATCACCATTTTCACAATTCCAAAAGATACTAACACATATTTTCCCAATCAGTGTTATTATTGCAGACATTTATGCTGTAGTATATTTCCAAAGGCAATGTTAGTTATTTGTCTGCTCACAGTAAAAATAAATAAATTCAAAACGGAAATATAGTACTTGCATAAGTATTCAGACCACTGTGTACTCCAGATTAAGGCAGATGGCATGATGGCAGAAGGCTTGTCTTATTTGACCACAACTGATCATAAGTAGGTACTACCTATGAGTGATTAAAGTAAAGATCCCCCTCTGGATATACAAATCGTCTAAGGGTCATCAATCAGGTTGTAAAATAAGACTAAAGAAACAAGGTGATTCAAACACTTAAGTGGGGAAAAGGCTCCAAGTGTTATGATGTAGAAGAAAGTAGAAATTAGACCACTCAGATGCTTTGTAGAAAAGGCTGTCCCCCAAACCAAGCCTCCAAAGAAGATATTAACTGGGGAGGGAGGTCACCACAGTCCAGCCATCACCCTGAAAAATCTAAATTTAGTGGCTGGATTTGAGAAGTACACAATATTAGGAGCTGTCCATGAAACGGGACTCTATTGGAGGGTGTCAAAAGAAGCCAATTTTGTAGAAGATCCACATGTAAAGCATGTATGGATATTACTTAAGATATGGGAGAAGGTTTTTATGGTCATATGAGATCAAAATATAACTTTTTGGCCAATCCTCAAAATGCTCCATGCTGCGTAAATCTAACATTGCCAATGCCTCAAGAAACACCATCCCAATCATGGCATATGGCAGTGCTAACATCATGCTGTGGGCATCTGCAGGAACAGGCAAGCCTTTTAGAATCGAAGGGAGAATTAATGGAAATAAATTATACACAATATCACAAAAAAAACTGTTGCAGTCTGTTGTAAAACTAAGGCTCTGGAGAGAGATTGCCTGTCAGTAGGATGCCCATGGAACAAGGCTGAAGCAACACTGGAGTGTCTCAAAAACAATAAAGTGAACATTCTAGAATATCTCCAAGACCTGATCGAAATCCTACTGAAAATCTGTGGCACTACAGTCCAGGACCACCATTCTATCAACCTAGATGAGTTATGTACATGCTACCAAGAAGAATGAGGAAAAAACACTGCAGAATGGTGTGCAAAGCTGGTACTGTCTCACTTCAGAAGACTTAAGGCTGTTATTGCAGCAAAAGGATTCTCTACCAAGTATTACTGTACAGTGGATGAATACTTATACAAGCAGAATATTTTAGTTTTTAATTTATTTATTTTTAATTCTAGTAGAGAAAATACTTATTTACCCTTTAAAAATATACTATAGCATAAGTGTTCACAATGAAAATATTGATTGGGAAAATATGTGTAAGTATCTTTTGTAAGTCAGAAAATGGTAAAGACTTTCAGGGGGGTTGGATACTTTTGCAAGCCACCATACTGTTGTATTGTTTAAGCACTACTGCAATATTGAAAGATGTGATGTTTTGGTTTATTGGTTTAACCTGGAGACTGGAAAGATTGTGTGTGTTGATTATGACTTAAAACTGAATCTTTTATGTGTGGAAAAATGCAGTCATCAAGGCCAGAATAACGATAAATAACATATTGGATAAAATGGATATTAAATTTTGAGGTACTCCTTATGAGTAAACGTGTGGTTTATAACATAGCCATTTGATTTTTATGGGCGATAAGATATCCCTTCGAAGGCTGCAGGATTCTACAGGGTCCCTCAAAAGATCTATGTTTGGGTGGGAATTGGAGTCTCTTTATTGTACTTCTTGGCCAAATGTCTCTGTGTAACGGCTCATTCCTTATTGTAATTATACCAAATGTACTGGTGCTTCCAGGCTGTCCTCATCGATTGACTAAAACTGAATAGCAGGATACACAAAGCTACATTGTAAAATGGCGCACATTTCCTGGCACATACTCAGCACTTTCAAGGGGCATTAGGGAACCCTTTTACCCTTTTTTTTGCCGTATGTCTGAAATATGTTGTCAGGGGTGAAAGAGATGGTTTGGCTGTTGTGAGAAAATGCCTTGCTACATCTTCTGGCTACATTTGCTCTCGTTGCCATTAAGGTTCTACTCAACATTTTAAAAAGGACATTTTGTAGTATTTCATCTTGAGGTAATAGCACTGAATCATGTTGTAATTTATTCTGCACTTACCAGTTCAGTCCTGTCCAATTGCTACAGGAAAGCACACACGTATGCACTGAGTACATTGTTATCCAGTGAAATGTTTCTGAAGAAACTTAAACAAGGTATCATCAGAAGCAAACTCCATCCTGAAATACTTAAATACTGCCAAAATACCCATCTATGCAAAATACTTTACAATTGTGCTCCTGGTCTGTTGTTTGATGGTGCATATTACATTATCCAACAAGAAACTTGGTGCTTATGCATATGGTTAAGTGTGGAGATGTCGTTCTTAGCTGTTTCCATCCTTAATTAGAACAAATCTTAGGAGGAATGTGTTGAAGTTGCATTGCTTTCCTGACAGTTAAACTTGAACACTTGAACAATTGATTTTGTCTGCCAATTTTTTGTATTAAATTACTCTGGGTGCAATGTTTGAAAGTTACTGAAAAATATAGAGTGTAGAAAGAGGTTTTGTCTTATTTGTTTTTAACAGATAACAACAGTCCAAAATAATAATTATTAGAACGAAAGAAAACTTTACTAATCCCAAAATTTGTATTTTCTCTACTAAACACCACCATCAAAGCATGAATGGGAATTTTCTCATGGAAACATCATCGAACAACAAAACTGCACAAGAGCCAGGAGGCACATTATCTTTTAGCAGTATCTAAGTGTTAAAGGCTGGAGTGTTGCCTCTAGGAGTCCACATGAATGTGTCCAACTTGGACACGAAGACCTGGAAGCAATTCTTTATCTGTGTAAGGGCTGATGGATCACAAGCTACTACATATGTCGATATATGTTCTATACGGCTACTAGCCTGGGCATTTTCTATCTAAAAGGTAAAGGTCATCTCTTGTATTTTCTAATGTGTCTCATTAGTGATGTCTCTATGAGATGTGTGCCAAGAGTAATTGCCAAAGTGCTGTGTGCTTCCGAGCTTGAGGCTTTGCCAGGACCTCTTTGGAGGGAAAAATCTGGATCCCATGGATTCGTCTGCAAATGGCCTCCTGCTTCCTCTAGCAGTGCATGGTAACATTCATTTTAAGCCTTCAGCTGCATAATGTCAGTGGAACGCTTTCATCGCTGAAATGCTCAGACGGTGTCAAATCTTTTGTCATTCTGCTTAAAAACATCAGTGCCAAAAGGCACCGATCTGTAGAAATCAGTGCTTATAAGTGATATTTTGGCTGGTGATGCTAAACTTATTCATCCCACAGAGTGGACAAGATATATGCTTTTAAAAGCACACTGATTCATATCTACAATGGACTACTTAGATCACTTTGTAGCATAACAATTACTGAGACTGGCGATGAGCATTTTTGCAAAGCCTTGAAGTATTACTATTGTCAAGAAATGAGGACTTCATTGTTAACGTTCAATCTATTAGAATTCTGTTCACCTTATTGTTAGTGACAAGAAAATTGGCATCATTGGTAATTGTCTTGGAACATTGAGTTAAGCCATAACACAATGAGTGTGTATTGAAAAGTGATGGCTTAGTTTCGGTAATGACATTCTGTAGTTATTCTGCAGCCTACAAATACGTGACCTCAACATACCCCACTGGTTACAAAGTATTAGTTGGTAGTTACATCCGTTAGCTATGTTTGTTTACTGACAACCTTCAGTCAATTCTCCAGCATCTCTTGCTCTGACAACCACATCACCTTCACATGAACTCTTCTATAAAACACTAATTACTTATGGTGGATAGTTTGCTAGAAGATAAGCATTTCTTCAAGCACATGTTAATAACAAAGCATATCAGTTTGCCATTGGGCCTCAATGTTCTGTAGGTTTGCTCTGCTTGTGAGCTAGTTAGCTAACATAGCTTACTATTAGCTAATGTGTGTCTATTTTCCTTTAGACGGCACTTTGTTCTCATTAGCCAGTAGCCCACCCCTCTCATGACTCACCACTGACTCATGCAGTGTAAATAAATAAATGCGTCAAGGGAAAGTCAGAAGACAAAAACAAGAGCGATGAACCTCTGAGTTAGCAGGACCGATTAAGGCGAATAATACCTTCCATGTCATGACTCATCAGGATAAATGAAAGCGTGATTTCTGAGAAAGGCGATAGCAAGCTGCTTCTTGAACATGGATGTTAAGACTGAATAGCTCTCCGTCTACGGTGAGTCACAAACTAGATGGACGTAAGATCTAAGTGCTGAATACAAACCAAAGTTGAGGGAGCTCAGTGATTATGTCTGACAGACTATGGAGTTGGAGGAGGCTTAGGAGAAGGGCATGAGCCCTGACTTTCAAAGCTTGTAGCTCTTCCTGGCCACTGTGGGGAAAAAAGGACCAAAATATTAAGGCAGTGAGTGGATGAAACCATGCATCATGTAGAAAGTCAGCTTGCAAGGCTATCAATTACCATCACAACTGTCTAAATATGTGAAAATAGAGCATAGCAAGAGTGCAACATAATTTATCTATACTTTTAATTTGGTCAGACATTTCTGTAGAGTACTTCCACGGAGTACGTAGAATTTTGGCTGGAGAGCTGCTTGTTAAAACCCTGGCCCTATTTCAGCATGCAATTCACAGTGATATTGTGGTGCATATTTTTGATGGGCATGTATCTCATCGTTTGTATTCATGCCAATTGACAATTTGGTTCCACTGCTCCCCTTTCTGTTAAAAGGAAGATACAGCCCTAAGAAGGGTCTTATATGATCTACTCACAATTTCTCAGTGGTTGGTTTGTTTGGCACCAACAAAATCCCTGCATGTTATCATGCAGCATCACTTGATATTGTCATTCAAATTGTCAGGGGATTTTCCAGTGCTCTCTGTTTGGCTGCAAAACTGTTTTCTCTGTTCTCTTCATTGCTCAGCCGTGCTTTGTAGTTAAGTGGCTGCTTGCAATGGCATCATTACTATGATCTATCAGAGACTTTATATAGTCTTTTTATACTCCTGTATATCTGTATACTCTACTTACATATGTATTTTAAGTAATTACAACATGCCACTTATGATGGTACAGCTCTGCTGGCATAAAATCGCTTAATTCCCACTAAACTTTCTTTGCCCCTAAACCCTTTTTGAAGGATAATTAGCGGTTCACAGTCAGAACACTCTTTGTTTTCTTACCACATTTTTTTCAGTCATTCTTTTCCTTTTGACTGTTCATCCTTTCATATTCACAAAATACACCCTCGCAGGTAAGCTATTTGTTCAATGGCTTTTACGGGACTTATTGCTGTGTGTTTTCAGTCAGCTGTGCTGGCAGGTGGAGTAATAGTGGCCTCCAGGCAGCTGTCCCAAATCAATGCGTTTTGCAGCAAAGCGTTGTGAGAGCCCTGGAAAATCACTGCAATTTGTTTGTACCTCCCCTTACTTTGAGGAAAAAGGAAGTCTCCGGTACCTCTCCCAGGGCATGCCAGTGTGTGATGGGCTTGCGGGGGTAAGCAAGCATTTCATTCCAGTGGTCACGGCCCAGACCTTCTGCTTCAGGCCCGGTCCGGCAGACACCAATCACTTCGTTGTGGCCCACCCTGTTCAGGGATGTAAACACAAGAACGTGCCTCTGAGAACTGTTCAATTTAAAATGTGAAAATTTGTCAACTAATGTGTCAAAATGTGTCAACTAAACTGTGACCCATCCACGATGCATTTTGTTGTGTGAACAAATTCAAGGAGGCAGAGTTCATGTACGGAAAAAAGGTGTTTAAGTGCACATGAAAATAAATCACCCCCTCTACGTGTTCAAATGTTGGGCTGTTCCAGCAATGAGTGATTAAATAATTATGCATGTCAAGTTCGTAATCATAGTCTATTATGGGGCTTTGCAAACACATTTGCTTAAGATGAACTGATTTCTGCATAGTGGTTAGGAGGAAAGTTATTAATTATGTAAAACAAAAACTTTTAATTTGGACCTCATTCCAGTGTGTGTTCTAGATTATTGTTTTTGAACAATTTAGACGGCAGATCAGTTTTGGCACCATTCTGTTAATATTTTTTACGGTCAATAGTATAACCACATTGATAAGAAAACCCTCTCTCAAGTAGTTATTTCCAGTAAGATATGCATTTTGCCTGCCTGCTGATAAAAAAACTAAAACATATTGTAACAGTGAGTACAAGAAGTCTGTTTTTTAACCACAGCACTGCCCGCACTGCGCTACGTCAAAAATGGAGCAATAACCTAGTCCGCTTCTAATATACCGTTTACTTTATTGGTGCAGATAGTTCACTCTTTCTATGTCTGTGTGGGGGTGCCTGCAGAAACACGTTCATTCTCCGTAAAGTGTGAGTGCGGGCTCCGCCCTTCAAAGCTTCACTGCATCCTCAGTGTAAAGATGTAATCTAATTAATCTACATCTGGTTTATTTTTCCAAAATTGATTGTAATGCACAATTTCTTTGTAAGTCCATCTAAAGTAGATGCTGAAAAGCCTACCATCTTTCTGGTGCTTTGAAGGCACCAGCTCTTCAGCTCCAGCTGACTGTCTGTGTGGTAGCTCGGGGAGGAGGCTTCAAACTGTGCTGGGAACATAACTGCTGGGGCAATATTGGATGACTGAGACTGATCTGACTGAGGCTGTGCAACTGAGTGTGATTTTTTTGTTGATCAAAACCAGCTGAATCTCAGCTTTTATGTTAATGGTCACTGAGCAAGACAGTTTGACAGTTTCGATTGAATCAAATTAGAGGTTGCTATGTAAATAAGACTGTGGTATGTGATATTCTGGTAACGCCCCTGCTTTTAAACTTTCTGGGTCTGTCTAAAACTGTGGGAAAATGGTGCATTTAGTTGCCAGAATTAAGAACGCTTTTTTTTTATGTCAGCCAGGTGTATAAAGTTCTGGTATGATGTGGCTGACCAAGCTAATATAAGGGCTCAAATTGCAGCGAGAGCTGTTTCCCCCAGTGTAAGTGGAGTGATTGACTGCACACAAATCAAGGCATCGCCTGAAGTACAATTTGACTTTGTTAATAGAAAGCATTTTCATTCTGTCAACGTGCAAATGATCTGCGATGAAGAGATGCCACTGATTAATGAAGTGGGAAGGTGGCCTAGATCAACTTATGATTAATTTATCTGAAGGTGACAGGGTGCGCTCCTTGGGACACAATTAATAGATATTTTGATAAACTGTTCAACTGTACATCAAGACACCGTGGTTACCCGGTTAAAGACATGGCTGCTAAACGACCACTCCCAAACTGACTGAAGATTATTTTGTGCGGCACTCTGACCCCACTGCATTTATAGCCACTGCCACACTCCACTCCACTGTTCTTTTGTTATTACTTTCACTTTCACTTTGCATTCCCTGAAATGTCCTTTTTGGTTGATTTGCTACTTAATTTGTCCATTTGTGATCTGAAAATGTAGGTGGCCTAGGCCTATTAATATTCATCAGCAAGTAGGGTGGAGTGTGGTGGTTGCGCACGTGCACTCAATTTCTTGTTGACCAGGATGTACAAAGAAAAGGTACATGGAATCTTATGTGCGCACGGTTTCCTGCATCTGAATTATTTTGTGCATATACGCAGCATTCCAGCTTCATGCGTACTCTACGCCCCTGGTGCCTACCTCTGCCATAATATATCTTCTGTCTAAAACCCAGACCAGAGGACTCACCGGTCGTAATCCATCACCATGATGGACAAGCTGACTTGCTCCACATTTTCTGGGGGGATGTCAAAGATGATGGCTTCGTTGTACACTGGATTGAGGGTGCTCTTCTTGGTCGTGGTCTTCCTCTTCTTCAGCCTTCGGCCGTCACACAAGAGGGACACTTTCACATAAGGGTCTGCAGATGAACCATAAATACATTTATGGATTTTCGGCATGCTGAAAGTACTTAAGACAAGAGCACCATACATCACCAGGACCTCTGCATCAAACGGAAATATTTCAGAAAGATGGCATCTGTACAACCAGAATGAATGACACTAAAATAGGATGCAAGTCTGGGAACACATGTAGGCCATCACCATTATCATTAAAAGCAGTATCATGGGGTCTAGAATGACTCCATAGGCTATACATGTGCATTGGAGCAGAAGAACCGCTGGATAGAGGCCACATGATTTCACGACATGAAGTCTCTACAGAGCAACATATCCTCTTGGAACAGTCGAGCAATAGCATTTGCTAAATCACATCTATGCATTTCAAACTTAATTCTCAGTGAGATTCTTTGCTGGTATGGGGATTAAGCTTCCGTCAAGCTATTAAGCAAACACATTCTACAATTATAACGCCATTATAACTTTATGGTGCAATATATTCACCCGAGGAGCCAGTAATGTCCATGGCTTTTAGGTTTCGGCACTTGATGACGGTGAGGGTCATTCTGCCAGCCGTGGGTAGGTAGCAGAGAGAGAACATAATCTCTCCCAAATCAACACTCTCCTGCAAATAAAAATAAAGGTTGTTGGAAACAGGTTTGCCCTCACAGTGAAAAGCACTATCAGTAGAGAAAGGTTGGTCCTCTTTGTTATGGGGTCTTGCTGAGAGAAATTGAAGCATGCTTTTCTTCTTTTCTTCTGACACACACAGTTTTCCCATGTTCATATACCACTTATGTAGTGCAATTTTCTAAGTCACACAGCTGGAGTCCCATGGCAGACACAGAAGGCAAGTGAAAAATAAACAATAACATTGCTTTTGCCTTGAATTTATCTACTCTAACTTTCTCTACTGTTGATCTAACTTTTCTCTTGCGTATTAGCCTGGTGTTGATTGGCAATTACGTTGTATAACATATCAGGTAGAATATCAGGAAAATATTTATCCATGTCCCTATATTTACAACAATGTCATTGAGTTAGTGTTTGTTACTTATTAGTGGATTTCTCCATGGTTTACTCTCTCTCTCTCTCTCTCTCTCTCTCTCTCTCTCTCTCTCTCTCTCTGTCTCACACACACACACACACACACACACACGCACACATAGAGAAAGAGAGATAAATACATGCTTTAACAGGTGAAAAGATATAATCATACAGCATCAAATCTGAAGATGTATTCTGAACCAATCTCTCCTTGTATTTTCTATACTTCCAATACAAATAACACAGCTGCCCAGAAATGGAGGCATGGCATGCTAGCTGTTAGATATCTACCTAAAGCACAAGTGTCTCAATTTAAAGAGCTAAGAAATTCAACTCCAAATTTGAATGCTAATATTTAATGTTTAAAGCTGGCAGCTTCAGTCGTACTGTTGTGCATACAGAACTTCAATCCTGCTTTGCAACTCCTTCAAGTGCTGGAGCAAATAAAGATGATTGATCAGAAGCACTCAGCACTCAGTATGATTGATATTTTTGGCAGCACTGAACACGCAGCCCCAGCTGATTCAGAGCCAAATGTTAGCTCATAATGCTTAAACTCATATTGATTGTAGGTGTCTGTAATAACAGACACACTGTAAGATTGCCCTTCCTAGATCAAATTATTAGGTAAATGAGTTATGTAATTTCCTTTATCCGTGGAGGGAGAACAACACTGATAAATATTTGCCCTTGTTAGGTGTGAGTATGCTTTCACATAAATATGCATGAATTCTCCACTCTGTCGAGTGATCGATAATGGCTTTAGGAGATCCTAACTCTGCAATCCCCCCAAGTCTTTTCCGTACGTGGGCGTTTGTTCCAGCCATGGCATGAACCTGTGACTTACCGAGCCAAGGGCATGTTCTCAAGCCCCACCTCAAAATAATCCTGACCAGATGGGGGAGATCATTGATTTTTGTCAGGCAGCACATCCCCTACTCTACATGCCGAAATCGCCGCACAGGATGAATAATGTGAGGAGACATGAGGCAACACTAGGCCCTCTGAATAAAAATAACTCCACGCATAAATACAGGGTTGTGCGGAGGACCCAGCTGGATGTGTGTGGCAGTGCTAGACTATAATCAACTGAAGCCATTAGACTTATTTTTGGGAGTGTGATTAAGCAGTATGAAACTAGCAACAGCTGGGGCTAAACATTTAAACGCCAAGGTCACGCAGAGCCTCACACCTTGTATGTTTACAGAAAATATGGTTGTAAAGTTGAACTGGTAAATAGCATAACCCAGAAGCCTACTACTGCCAAAACCTCCATTTTGTTTCAGTCTTCATAACTAGCTCCAATGACTTTGATTTCACCACTGAAAAGACTATTTGCTTTCATTAACATTCTCGGAATAGAATCTGAATGTCTGAATGCATTTGAGCAATGATTTAAATTGCATTAGCAGCTCAGCGTCCCACTGGTTAACCTCAATTTCACTTAAAGTTCAGCTTACAGGCAGACAGGCAATACAACTCAAACTCAAAAAAGGCAGAAAAAGCCTCAAAGCACAGACACAAGTGACAAGATTAAAGGAATGAAATATACACAGTCCATCATCGTAACTGCAAGACAAAACACACAGGGAGACGAGACACAACAGCACAGATAGACACATGGTAACAATGACAGCAGTTTGCCACAATAGAAGTGTCAGATTAACTTTGTGGCATGTTCCAGTCACTCACCACAGACAAAGCATAACAGACAGTTGTTCATGATCCCTGTAAGTCCATATAGAGACATAATGACATACGCTACATGAAGATAGACCTCATCTCTCCCAAAAACTACAAAAAGGAACAGCTAGTTTACAGGCGGTCTGCACTGATACATTTAGATTTGGAAAATATGAAATCTAGTTGTTATATAAAATGTGATGAAGGGCAATGATTACAAGCAGGGTTAGGTATGACAGAGGTAAGTGAGGAGGCCCATGCAAATTTGATTCAGGTGGCTTCTTCTGCTGCCCAAGTTAACTCTCCATTCAGTTTTTACAAATGTGGGAGGCGCTGTACTTGAGCCTTCGGTCTTTTTTTGGCACCGCAGCCTCCACGATGCATATTTTGGAAAGGTGTGTGGGTGCATCGATACTCCACGGGTGAGTCACGTTGGAACTGCGCTCTCCCTCACAACTAGCAAGTGGATTAAGCACCTCGGCAGAGCTCTGCAGGTGGGCTCTCAAAGAGTTTGGGCGTTTATTTGTTTAATTTAACTTATGTGTTCTGAGTCCCTGAGAAGTGCTTTTTATATCAGGTAGAAAAAAAAATAGAATTAATCCATCCAACACAGTAATGATGCGTGGGTTGACCCATAACCCATAAGTCTCACTAAATAAGGAAACTTATGTCTTCCTTCATGATGTGGATGCCATCACTTGTACTGCGCATATTATTCCGGGTGAGGCGGTGCGGATTGGCTCTCATAACGTGTCGGGTGGGCGCAGGTATTAAAAAAAAACAGACCCGCACATCACCGCAACACAGTGATTCATATACACTGAGTTCAAAGTTTTATGCTGTGATGCTAAATAGCAGGCAAACACACACACACACACACACACACACACACACACACACACACACACACACACACACTGGTACAAACAAACACTCCGTCACACTTACCGTAGTGGCTGCAAGAATGTCCTTCCAGACCACTGCCTCCCTAGAGAGGTCTGACAGCTCAAAGAGGTTGTCGACCACAACCTCGCCGATCATGTCGTGACTGGTGAACCGGTCAAAGTCATACACACTGAAGTGGAGCTTCCGGTTGCTCAGCTGGTCGTACTCGACTGGGAAGCGAAAGGTCTCGTCGAACACGGGGTTCAGGGTCTTGCGGTGGACACGGGTCTGGAACTTCTTTTTGCGCTCAGGCAACAGGTAGATCTTCACGTATGGGTCTGAGGTTCCTGTGAAGTCCTTTGCTGGTAACTCCAGGGCCTTGAGGATGCCCACCTCCAAGGCCTGCTCTTCGTGGTCGTAGCGTAGGCCAAAGCTCAGCTTGCCACAGGTCTCCACGGGCACCTTGGTGCCTTCTTCCGAGTCCACAGACTTCTGCTTGTAAAGCTCTGGCTTGATTCGACCAATGCTTGTGGTCGAAGACTGACGCATGGGCATAGTGTCCATACTAAAGTCAACGCTTGTCACATGCATTTGCCGTGGGAGATGACGGCGGAAGGAATTGTGCCTGTCAGATGGAAGAGGAAGTTTATTTAGCAGTGACTGATATTCCTGGCCTACAATGAACTTATCACATGTGGGCTAAAACATGAGATCATGAGTCAGCCACCATGTGGTATTGACCACATGGAAGATTCAGTAGCAAATGAACTGACAAAAAATCATGACGACAAACTACTACACAATGATGGCTTCTCATTCATCAGTGGTAGTTTGACCTTGCCAAAAAAGCTGGCCTACAGATAGCCCTGTTCCATGCGTCATTCAGACAGAACACAGCTATGACTGGATCTCAGTTTCTCAGCCCATTTCCCACTGCTGATAATGACTTCCATCCTTTGAGCAAACCATGGCTCTTTACTTCTCCTTGGTGTCTCCTAGCAACTAGCACATATTCCCAAGAAAAAGATCACAACAATCTGACAGCATTCTTTATCGTACAAATGATAAATCCACGGCAACCACGCAACTGAGCAAAATAATAAAGGGGGATAAATGCAAAATACTGAACCAAAATGAAAAACAAAGTTTTTGTATGTTATGCTCTGAATATTCAATCACAACATTTGATGTGTGGAAGGTACATCCAGATTAAATGCATATCATTATATAGTCACCTTTTGGATATTACCAATCCAGAGAAAACAAGAAAAAAACACAAAGCATGTTGTTATCCAATTGGTCCTAGAAGCACTGGCTATGGGCAACAATAATCCCTGAAGCATTGGTTATAGGCAACAATCTTCCCTGCATTGGCTATGGGCAACAATCTTCCCTGCATTGGCTATGGGCAACACTCTTCCATGTAAGCCCAGAGGCTCTTCACCTTGGACTCCATGTTTAGTTTCTTTCTTTCTTTGTGTTATGCTTCACACCATTACAAATACTACAGCTAATAAATGTATCTTTCAAATGTAATCTGTACACTTTTCAGAAGTAAGATTTGGGGGAAGATAAAGTATTCCGCATGTTGTCACTGAACACATCAGAAATGCAGAGAATTTAGTCTGTACAGTTCCTTTAGTGTATTTAACAATGATTTTTGCCAACTGTTTAAAAACTTCAATTGAAATGATAAGCAAACACATAATATTGTTCTTTCAGTTTTATGAACTCAGATCAGTTGGTCAAGTTTAAGGTGTAGGCTAATTTTCCTTATTAAACCTTTAAAACTTGTACACAGTATTCCACATGTGCTAAGTGTACTCTAGGTGCAACTTTAACACCACAACATGGAATACAGTAGTTCCGTTGTACCCTAGCACAATTATAGGCTGTGTATAAATTTGAAATGATAATGAAGTGAAAAGGCTTACAGTGGGTGTGCCCAGGGACCCCCAGCCTGGTGGATTAGGGTGTGTTGGGGGCCGTGTCATGAGATACCCACCATAACACCTCAGCTGGTGCCCACAAGTGTGATTTTCATGATCTTATATATCATTCATACGTTTCCATGCCTGTCAGCTAAAGCTTAAAACCTCCAGCTTTTTAGTTTCATGCACTGCTTAAAGGACGCATATATGCATAAAAGTGTGTGTGTGTGTGTGTGTGTGTGTGTGTGTGTGTGTGTCTGTGTGTGTGTGTTGTCACGTCGTCTTTGGTTCAGTATAGCAGCGCTACAGAAATCTTCCGAGTGAGGATTAAGCTGAGGATTGTTGACGTCCATGTGAGCAGTGGTAGTCAATCTAGCTGTGCAAGGAGATCGATGCAAACAGAATTGGTATGGTGGTGTTCCATCTCCTCTCCCACAGCCTATCGTAAAAAAGCCTGAATGCCTAAATCACTTGCTGTTTCCCCTCCTCACTGCCCACATCAGTACACTTAATGTGCCTCTAATTAAACTGTCTTTGCTCCCAATTAAAGCTCAATATAAAGCAAAAAGCCATCAAATTATTATAATTCACACCGGTGGCCCATTAACTCAGGAATTACTGTTACATGCCCCATCGGATAGACGTAATATTTTGTGGATGGTTAGCATTTGGAATTGTGCTTTGCCAGCTCTTCAAAAGTTATTGTGGGGGATGTCCACTTGTATATCTCCGGCAGGTTTTATGTTTTCATTATTCTTGACGATTTGGGGATGTTTTATGAAGGTGAATTCAGCAAAAAAAACAAGCAAACTATTCAACAACAACAAAAAAACTGTTTATGTGAGAAGGGCATGGAGTCAACTGAATGTGACCGGAGTAAGACGCACCCTGACTGCAAGACTCATAGGTAGCAAAAACAGCAGCAGAAACTCACTCCGTCTTTGTAAGCTATGACCTGTAATTACTCCATCACAGCAGCTATGAATGCTTATTCAGAGACAAAAAAATTGCAATCACAACCCAAAGTAGTAACTCATTAACATGACAGCAGCAACCCATACACTAACAATCCAACAATCCATACCCTCTCCACTCACAGCAGGATTCAGGTCCAGACATATGGTCGGATGTCTACCACCTTACTGCTCCAGGCAATCCTGGCCATTCACAGTCACCAACTCAGTGGTGTAGACTGAGAATAGTATTCAGCTCACTTGCTCGTCCCGCATTAATGAAAACAATCTTTTCAGAGCTGGCAAGAAATTCACTGTGTCAAATAGGGAGATGACTAACCAAGAACTATAACTGAATGCTGAAGAGTATTTTAATTAATTCTAAGAAAGATGGACTGATTCCAAAGACGTAGAAAGCCATAGCTTCAAACAGCTATGACAAAACCAACCTTCATTTTTCATGAATGGGATTTGGTGAATAAGTCATTGAAAAACTGGTTGTTGGAAAACAACAGCAGGCAAAGAGTGTCCAACCAGGAGTGCATTGGCGACACAAGCACCATACAACCAAATTGTCTGACAGCAGGAGGGGATTCACTACAGCCAGTCAGACCCCTCTTTAGATCTGACCTTTAGCCGCCTCAGGCACCCTTTTCAAGTCCCTCGCCGCTGTGTAATTTATCAGGACTTCCCATTCATTATATTGGCAAGGGGGAAAAAAAGTCCTAATGACAACACAGCAGCCAGTCAGCACAGGACTCTATCAGGAGATGGACTGCAGCTGCTGCCAGTGTCATGAGCAGGGCCTGCTCTCTCTCCCCAAGCCTGCCAGCTCCTTAAAGTGGCCGTGCTAATTACAGCTGCCGCACAATCACAAGCAGTGCCACCAGAAACAAAAGAGAAGAGGAGTTGATTGTTTAATTGCCGGGGTCGTTTACAGCCGTCGTCATGGCAGCATGACTCACACGCCCCAAGTGGGGGGTGGGGCCATGCCTGATTACAGGGCTCCGCGTGCCTGTGCTGTCACCCTACCAACGAGTATCAATGGCAACCAGTCTTGAAGAGAACCGCACTGTCAATAGTACCTCCCATTGCTTTCTCTTCCAGCCATTAGGAGACACACTTTTCTATTAGCATGTTGACTCGAGCTGAAGCATTTGTGAGTAATTTTCATTTTGTGACATTCTGACTAATGAGCAAATTGATCTGTTAATCTCTTGTTGTATAAGCATTAATTTCCTATCAAGTCCCCTACTACCAATGTACTGTATGAAGAATTAAATCCTTTCTTTTACATGGGACAAAAACAACAGTGCTGTGACAATGGTTTTCTCAGAATTAAAGTAATAAAAGTAATAATCTGTACTCCAAACTGCAACACATATCTGTACTTGCTGTGAGCCAGGCCTCTTGTTAAACTTAATTCAATTTGATCAAAATTCCTCCATGAATGGAAAAGATAACGTCATAAATTGAAAATGAAAATGGCTAGATATAGCATCCTCTTCAGTAGCAGCATAAAAAAAATACCATTATTGGGTTTCCCCATCTCCCAATGATAGCGAAAGCTGTAAGTGCAACACACTGGAAAGGAAACAGGTCAGACATAGATGACAGTAATGGAGAGTCATGGTAAAAGATTTTGGAAAAGAGGCCATATTTGTGACAAGGATTTTCTACTTCCAGGGAGCTAATGTGGGATCAAACCAAGATTGGTGATTCAAGTAGATGACTGGATGGTTCAGATTGTGCTGCTGTATCATAGAAAATGAAATACAGACTATCACACATCTCCAACATGCCCATATCTGTTCATTCACTGATCGGCATACCTTTCGTCTCTCCAACATATATACACACGCATTTTAAAACGTACTTATGGCTTCTGTTAGTTGGTTATATGGGCAAGATGACTGGGTGAGAGTGAATGGAGTGGGGGTTGAGGAGAGGAGAGACCTACAATAGGAGTACCTGGAGGAGGAGGTGGGCTCTGTGGTCTGCCTCTGGATCTTGGCCTGCTTGGTCAGGTGCTCGTGCAGGGCCTGCTGCACCTCTGCCGGGATGTCCGGCGAGGTCTGGCTGATCTTCATGGCCGCCTCCAGCAGTTTCACTGAGCTGCGGCCGTTGACCTTCACCTCCGGAACTTTCCGTTTCCGTTGCTCCTCCTCCTCATACTGTTTCTGTGGCGACGGCTGCCTGCCTGCCAGCATCACCTTCGTCTCCGAGGCAGGAGGCTGACGCAAGGATGGCATGGGTGCTTCAGGGAGTGCACCCAGGGCGCAGTTATCCACATGGGATGACAGAGCCTTGCTCCTCCAGATGGGCCAGCACAGCTTCCAAAAGACAAAGAGAGAAACTACCAACAGGGCGAGACCACAGAAACCCACGACAACAGCAAGGAGACTGACAGAGATGTCTGGGGGTTGGTGGTGGGGGTAAGGGTTTGACAAGAATTGAAGGGGACAGACACCAAGGGGTGAGGTGGGATGTGTGGCAGGGCAGACGGAGTGCATGTGTGAAATGGCATTTGCAGGCAAATTCAGAAAAGGAGAGTATGAAAGATCACCGACAAGAGAAGAGACAGGAAACAGGAAAAGCAATCATCAACAGACAGCATGACAAACATACATGAAAGAGAGAGAAGGGGGAAAGAACAGAGAAGCAAGGCATAAGAAAGGGGAGGCTGAAAACAAATCAGTTCAGCAAAGCAGAGGTGGCCATTCATTCTACTCCTGGACAAACTACATACATTCAAATATGTAGTAAATCATTCTTAATTTCACCCTACGGCGTATGAGGCTTTTTTTTTATAAATAAGGCATTTACTTGGCGTCATGGGAGTAATGCCAACAGCTGAATTATCCACGGATGAAACGTTTAGAATTATCTGGAACAGCATAGAAGTACCTCGGTTTGAATAAATCCCGGAACGTGCTGAAAAAACTACTCTTTCAAGTGTGTTACGCAATAGCCTTCCCACTATGAAGCTGTGAACAATAGCTGGGTTTTCATCCAACTCATTCGCATATTTTAAACGCATGCTGAGAATTCTGTTAAAGAAAATGCGAGTCTGTGCGTAAATTAACCCGTTTCCATCAACGTCAGCCGCATTATAGTTCTACCCACTTGCGAATCGATTTCTTTGTCGCCTTAGAAGATATTATGTGAATTTCAATCGTTTACACTCAGGACTTCGTATTTGGATGGTCAAAATTCGCATTAAACAGTTGGATGGAAACCCAGCTAATGAAACATAAAATACGATCTGCCGTGGATTCTGGTACCAGAGCTAATGAAGGACACGGTCGTAGAAGTAGACTACAAAGTCTATAGACCAAAAACTTTGATGACATTATTTGCAGTGCCGTGCAACCAACTACAAAAACTAAAGTACTTCAACCTTTTCTTTCCTGACACCGGAAAAATAGGCTTATTCAAATCTTTATGCAGCACATGTACTACTACATTAACGGCAATAAGCCAATAATCTATACTACGTCTTGCTAACTCAGCAATGTACGTTTCATAATTCAAACCCCTTCAAAAATTACTTCAGCATGAGTAACAGTAAAATGCAGCTTTAAAGCAAGGGCATCCCTGAACTTGTGAAGAGACTATATACACCTATATGAAAATGTAATTGCACCCCAATTTACATAGTTTGAACCAAGCTTCGCTGCACAGAATGCTGCAACCTGTTGCCAAATGCCTGGCAGCCACAGGTGGAAGGAAAGATCTGCACTCAGAGAATGTGGCTTTAGGTACCGCATATTTTAGGCGTGAAAGAGAGAGAGAGAGAGAGAGAGAGAGAGAGAGAGGGGACGAAGAGGTCCGGAGAATAAAGCCACCTTTTTCCATAGACGGGGCGAACTACATAAGGACAGATGAAAAAGTTGTTTAAATCAAGTTTACTACGACTTTTCAAGTTTCATAGTTTCGTAAAGCAGACAATCCTATAAAACAACGCCCCGTTCAGAGGAAAGGATAACAGTAATTTAATCCAATTTACCTGCACTTCCTTTACCTGGTATGGTGCTCTCCAACGGGAATATGTCCGAGCATTTCTCGCGGTCAACATGACCAGCGAGACAGAGCTCTGTCACTATCTGCAGAGCCCTCTGGCACAGGCTTATGCTGTCCTCAGTACGGATACTCATGTCTTTCCTTTTAATCCATTGTATGTTAGACGAGCCGTGGGGTTGAGGGTTCATTGGGGCAGCATGAGAGCGGCCAACTACAGCCAATGCACCGAGAAAAGAGGAGAGCGAGACGCACCCACTTCCATGTCCTGCTTGCAATGACAGGCAGCATCCAGCGCTGGAGTAACTGGTGGTTGCGTTTGAACAAAGAACCTTCAGCGCCTAGTGGCACTCCGCAGTTGGCCAATCGGAGCTGTAACTTAGCTTAACTGAGAATAATCACGAAGGGCAAACCAAAGCACTAGGAAAAGACAGTCTTTGTGCATAGGCTCCGTAAATTGCCTGGAGCTATATTCGGAACGTCCACTTACCCAAGCGAATCAGCCACTTTACAGTGCTGTTCGAATTCTCGACTGTACATTTTATTCACTATATAATGCACTTCAAAATTCTTCAAAAATCACACATTTTTGTGTAGTCCTACAAACGCTGCACACTACAACAGAATGAACTGCAAGGTAAACAAACTGAAGAAGGGCAGACATTTCTTAGTTTGGAAGTTGGATATGCCTAAATGATGCCTGAACTATAAAATGAAGCTATGTCTGTGAACCTTTAGAAAAGTGTCCATGCAAATGGTCTCGGTTTAATTTGACTTTTTATTGTTTTCCATAGGCGTGTACAGTGAAGATAATATTCGTGTACAGTAAAGGTACAGTAAAGGTAATCAAGAAAAGTCTGAATCAATGCTGAAACGAAAGCCACCTTACACTTTCAAATAACATGTGTATTGAAGTGTGATGTGTAGTGAAGGAGCAACTTAAAGGCTTGTGTGGTGTCTTGCCCTTTGTTGGGGACACACACAGAGAATAGTCACTGAAGAACACAACACAGAAGGGAGAGATGGAAAGGGATCTCATAGGCAGACGCAACACGCAGGGTAATGGTAGAAAAGGACGATTATATATGAGGAAAACGACACCAGGGCCTTTGCACATAATTAACAAGCTAAAATGGTAACAGAATACATTCTGACATAAACACAAACAGGGAGTAGCTGTGAAATGCAACACAAATTCTAACATAAATGGTTCCAACGAGCAAGCCTGTGCAACATTATGGGTGAACTATACACAAATAATAAGTGCCCAACTCCATGCACGTTACACAGCTCCCACCAAGCTGGTCAATTGTCCCCAGTGACCCAGACTTACAACACAAAGTCTCTCAAGTGCTAGAGAAGTTATCAATTATGCTGAGAGGCCCCCTGAGGCGCCTCCGTTTCTCATGGCGAGGGACTGGGGGTAGGTGGCACCATAGACATGTCTGTATATATGTCTAAGGTGTATGTGGGTGGCACAGTCCAAGTCTCTCTGTCCCTGTCTGAGTAAACCAGGGCCCGGAAGGCGGCTTGTCTGTTCCAGTGGAGAACAGACTAACTGCACTCAATAAACAGCATCAGACAGTATATGGCCCAACCCACTTGCTCGCTAACTTAAGGGAGAGCCCTTTCTTATGCTTAGGACAATAAAACCATACCTTATCTCCAGGCGCAAAGTCCTCTCCTCGGCAGCAGGTGTCATTTGCCTGCTTATGGCAAACTCACCCCACAGTCAACGCCTGCCTGGTCAGCTGTTGTACCCCCCGCAGCCGCTCACGTAGGGTGCAGTAGTAGACCAGCCCAGGCTCGCCCCTCATCTCCGGTTCTGGAAGAGGACCGAACACCAAGTCCTCCGTATAGGTAGCCTCTGAAGTGGCAAAATCCCAGGATAACAGCCAGCAGCTCTCACGAGTAACACAGTAGTTTCTCTCTGGTTGGCTGAGTGAGCAGATGAAGTAGGCGACCACCTGTTCACTGTGCTCCCACTCATGGAATAGCCTTGCACTGAGCCCCAGGTCACTGGCATCGGTGTTGAGGATGAGCGGTCGCTGCAGGTCGGGGAATGCCAGCACAAGAGCCTCAGTGAGCGCTGCTCGGGGACGATCAAAGGCAGCAGTGCAATGTTCACCCTACTGGAATGGCTGCCCTTTCTGTGTCAGGACAGGCTATGATGGCAAAGTCTCTGACGAAGCGCCTGTAATATGAGACCAGCCCCAGGAAGCTCCGCAGTTTTCTGACGTTATGAGGAACAGGACAGTCTATCACCACTACCACTTTTGCTGGATCGGTAGACTTCTCTGCCGCACCAACCACATAGCCCAGGAATGCTGTCTTTTGCTGGAGCAGATGACATTTCTTCGGATGCAGATGCAGACCAGCTCGGCAGATGGCTTGGAAGACCTCACATAGGTTTGCCAGGGCGCTTTCGAAGTCTGCAGCGTGCACAAGGAGGCTATCTAGGTAAACTATACAGTGGCTTCGGGGAACACCAGCCAGCACTCTCTCCATCAGGCACTCAAAGGTGGCTGGTCCATTGCAGAGCCCAGAAGGGAGAACTTGAACTGCCAGAACCCATGGCTACTAGAGAAGGCAGACTTTGGGTGTGCATCTAGGGTCAGCTCTACTAGAACTAAACCAGCTGGAATCAGAGATGCAGTCGAGGGTATTGTAAATGCATGGCAGTGGGTGACTTCACTGAAGCGGTGGTAGGCAGGAAGCGTAAGGAACCATCGTTCTTCCTGACCAGGACAGGCTGCTACTTGGCTACGATGACCTCTGTCTCCGCCATTTTTGAATCTTCTGCTTGGCTGCAGATGAAGGTGAATGGAGTAAGCATCTCCCGTGTGGATGTGCTGGACCAGGCTGGTGTGCATGCATTCTCACAAAGATGTCGGTGAACTGCTCTAGGAGTTCTTGAAGCGGACTTTTCTGGCTCACCTTCAGCCCATCACAGCTCGCCCTCAGCCCCTCACAGCTCGCCTTCAGCCAATCACAGCTCGCCTTCAGCCCCTCACAGCTCGCCTTCAGCCAATCGCAGCTCGCCTTCAGCCAATCACAGCTCGCCCCCAGCCAATTGAGGCTCGCCTTCAGCCCCTCACAGCTTGCCTTCAGCCAATCACAGCTCGGCTGGCATGAGTTGTTCACAGCCTGTCTGGTCTCCCTGGTCAGTGGTGGCTTAAGTGTGCTGAGCTCTGAGGCGGTGTAGCTTGGCGGCTGGTTCACTAGCCCTCGGATTTGCTCTTCTCCCCTTGACCGAACTGGTGCCACAGCATCCATGCTGAGGGAGGCTAGACCCATCTATACTCTTCAGCTATACCCATCTATACTCTTCAGCTATACCCATCGATACTCTTCAGCTATACCCATGCTCCATTGATGCAGCCCCCAAGTATGCCAAAATCCAGATGATCTTGCAAAGTGTCAAAGTATGCCAGCATTCAAGCTTCAAGAACATCTTGCAATAACAGGCTTCTTCACGTGATACAGGTTAATTCACTTCCCCAATTAATCTGTGAGCGCCTCAGCCATAACCACTGGCTCGCTTTTAAAAAAACTTGTCTTAGAAAACTCGAGTGACTGTCCTTGAACACCAAAATCCAACAAAAGCCATGCGGTTGATTTAGCCACAAAGCCTTTAACACCTATCTCCACTGGTCTTGTGTATGCTTGCCAATCTTGTTCCCTTGCTTCCACAACCAGGTATGCATACTTAAGCCTCTTCCTTTCAAAGGCTTCCTCAATCACATCTTCAAAGGCAATCATTAACTCAATAAAGTAACTTCTTCCCTTTTTTCACCGCTGAAGCAGTCTTCTTGACTGCTGAATCCTCAAACTGTGACAAAGTCATCTCCAGGCTTGTCTTAGCACATCTGAACTTCTCCACCAAACTGGTGATTGGTAACTCCAAAATTCCTTTTCCATACAACGCTACAGTATTTAGACAACGTGGCGCCCCAAGCCATTTCCTAGTTGCCTTAGTCATGATGCTCTTCAATTCAAATATGCTTTGAATAACGCTGAAATATTCTCAGGGACCTGAATGTAGCTGAATGACTTTCACAACAGACTGTGTGGTTCTGATCCAAATGGATTTGACACCAAATCATGCTACTATGCTCCATCCAGAAAATCCTGGGATTCCTGATTTCCGGAAATCTATCTTCAAATAGGAGACCAACCTCCTTGCTACCACTAAAGAAGACCTTTCCTTCCACATTAAGGAGACTGAAGACTGAAATTGGCCTATGGTCACAGTGTTCTTCTCCTTCAGAATGAAATGGATAAATCAATTGTTTTGAAGTTCTTTGATAAAACAGAAAATGGCTAATTTTCTTTCCCAACTGTCAATTTTAAAATAAATGTGCAACAATTGTGAATTGTGGACAGATTTCTCAAGGATGGCTAAACAAAAGAATATTGTTAACACATAACATAGATTTTTTTCTCTACCTTTGAACTTTTAAAACTGTTTTCATAGATTTGTTTTTCAAACATGAAATCAAACCTATGCGTATCACAATTTCTCATGCATCACATTGCTTTTATATAATTATAAGTAGCCCATATCACAGGCTTTATTATTTAAATGCAGAAATCACGCATTGATTCACCTATCTGTTTACCTTCTGGCACATTTCCAAGCTCACTGATCCTTATAGTGTGCATTGAAAACTATGACAGTTGCTCCTAGAGACAGACAATCTCCTTGACAACCAGACGTTAATCCCAAATAGCTTCCAGAACAGATGTCATATCAGCGTTTACAGCCTACTTTTATGTGTGATGAGGAAAGAAACAAATGCATAAAGGAGGCACAGTCATTTCAGGGTTTTTATGTCTGGGGGGCAGAGGAGGGGTATACCAAGGGGTGAGACAAGGACTTTAAAATGTAATTGAATCATTTTATCAAGGTTTAAGGCTTCTAAATGTGTTTATGTGTCTGGTATTATCAGGCTAATTGTAATGTTTGCCTACAGTCAGTACCCTGTGCATATCTTTCCTGCCAGTCTAGACTCCATATCACCTGAGTATTAAGCCCACCTTTCCCTTGTTATTGTCGTAAGGATGCTACTTAATATTATAATTCTGGTTGCGTTGTGTTAGTTACGTATGCTACCCTTTAGGTTTGGCACTAAACACACTGAATTCTGCTCCAGAATTGCCAGATTTATGTCATACACACTGCTTTTAGAAGGCTACTGTTGCCCCACAGTTAAAACAAAGGCCCTATGCCCTAATGCCTCAACACCAACACTGACCACCCAACACCTAAACCATAATATTTGTAGTAAATGCCATTCATAGGTGAACAAATGTGATCATTATCAATCATTACATCACATGATGATCATATCACAACAGCGGTGACCTTAATATGTTGTGATACTGTATCTCAGTCATTTTGAATCAGTGAGGTGGAGATAAGGTCATTTACTATTGCTTCCAGTTCCTTTTTAAATAGGTATAGTCACACTACAGGTAAGTTGAAGTCTGTTTTCTTTTGCATTTGTCCTCAAAGAGAGATCACAGAACTATGGGGCCCCAAGTGTAATAGACCTTATTTTGTATGCAGAAAACATTCTGAGCTACAACAAGGCATTCATTCATTACAAAACCATATAAAAAAAACCTGTAATTCCTTTTATCCACAAAAAACACAAACGTGTTAGCCTTGTGTCCACAAAATACTGAAGAGAGCTTACTGAAAATAAGACGTGAATGAAAGGACTTTGGTCCACCAGGTCAGCAGGTTACCAAACGCATTCTATTCTGCCTTTGCTGATGTGGACAGAACACATTCTGGAACCTGCTAACTCCCGTCATTTGCACGCCGCTCAAACTTTACCATGAATAGTCGTTGTACACTGATCCATACGTTTTGTACATTTGTCTGACATTATCCAAGTTGCCGGATCGTCTATGAAACACAATCTACACGCACAATCCACACACTACATACAATTTCAACTCAACTCAGAGCAACCTAGAAACCCACAACCCACAAGGGACGTGTGCACAGCTGCTCTCTGCACAGGCAGGTGGGCCACTTGATTGCTGAATAAATTCGCTAGCAACCCCCCACCCCCCCGCGGCAAAAACTCAAATATTTTGAAAAGTAAACGTAGGCAGGTATGATGAAATGTAGTTGGGGTGTAAATAAAACAGCCTCCTCAATGTACTCTTGTGAGTCCACAGATACATTTATTGCCTTATCTGAAAACACAAAATTGATTTATTTTACCCAAAATAGTAAACAGAAGTCACTCTTCAAGTCCTCTGAGGTCGGTCAATAATGTCTCTAAGCAACCGCTCAGCATTGCAATTAATGCCAGGTTTGACACATTTGCTCTTGTGAAACTGCATAAGTGACTTGATGTATTAGAACATATGATAAATGAAGTACTCTACAAAAGCTTACGATACCCTTAACGTATACAATTATAATCAGCTCATAATGACTTTTAACATTACATTTGAGGACTTTAAGAATTGTTACTTGGAGGGTATCTTTAGTCTGTATGCACAGGGTTAAATATCTAGCCATGAAAAGAGTAGCATTAAGCACATTAATCTTTCGAAGCAGCCTATGAGTAACGCTGCTGAATAGCAGGCTTTAACACTAACTGCAGTCCAAAATGAGGGATGATTCCCCTTGTCAATCACTGTTCGAAAGCAAAGCTCTCCACCAACAAGGGAGCGATGGCAAAATACTGGTTGTAGAGGAGTACAATTATTTCTTGGGTAATAGGACAATTGGAATTCTAAAGCTCCTCAGGGTATATTTATCAGTGGAGGAGTTGTAGTGACACTGCGCACCCATAAATACCAAGTAGACCATAACCCCTCTTTTGACAATCCCTCAATTGACACACAAAGTCCCCCAAAGTACATTTGTTTTCATTGTGAAGTGTCGAAAAAAGTGTCTCCAGTGTTGTCATCTAATGTGCTGGTAGACAAGTTGCTCTTTTTTGGCGAAAGGTGAGCTCTTGACGAATTTGCTTGATTTTTCGGGCTCCTGTCAGTCTGTTGTGCTTCCTGCCAGCCCATTGTTCAGAGTGTTCAGTGGTGACACTATGTGGTGGCGTTGGATACATTGCATCCAATACTTGAAACGCTGCCACTTATCCCACTCAATATTTTTGTCAGGATTTTTTTTTCAAAAATATGAATACATTTGTCAGAAGAATTTGGCTCTCAGCTAGGGGGATAAATACTTTTAGCTGACGATGGAATAAATTCAGTTGCATACGCATAAACGTCTCTGTTGTTATGGCAACATTTATTAATGACCCAGAATTTTAGCAGTCCATATTTGCTGGAGTGAATGGCTGATCTTCATTACATTTCAATTTGAATTAAAATTAATTCATAATGGCACATGGAAGCTATGTGCTACAGCTTACCATAATGGTGCTTAAAGGTAGGGTAGGCGATTCTGGAGAAACCAGCAAGAGTAAGCTAGATTTCAAGAAATGTAACAAAAAAGAAATAAATCGCCTACCTTGCCTTTAAGGTGATGTTGCAAAATCTTGTAAATAGGGATCACTCTAACAGCTACATTGCTGTATGTCAAGAACTGTTTACTCTGCAATGTTCAAATTGTGTGGTCTATTTGATTACATTTTTAAACATTTCCTACAATTCCACCTCTTATTTCTCCTGCTGAAGCTGCTGAACCACTTAAAATTCCACCACTGGTTGCGACTGCTGCAATCCTGTTTGGACCCACCCACTTGATTCCCACTTGCCACTTTTTTAAATTCAGGTGGAACAAGGAGTTATCGTCAGACTATCATTTACTCAATATACTATAGAGAGCTGCTGGCTAAATGTTTCAAGAGTAGCAACAGAGCAGCCCAGGATCCAGCACTAGTGAGTTTAGCCCAGGATCCAGCACTAGGACAAAGCAGAGCAGGTCAGCACCAGCATAAAGGTGGCTGATGCAGACTGGGCTACTCGGCGCATGGAGGAGCCTATAAGTTCCTGGCTAATTCAAATTTCATGATTTAATTCATGAGGAACTTACATGGGGGAATATACTCGACAGCCTGTACTATAGAGAGCTGATGAAGGCCTGATCCTAGGCCGAAACATGTTGGCAACAAGTGTTTTTAACAGTTCTAATATGAACTAGCATTTTGATTAAAGCTTTTTATTAAAAAGAAGAGTGCCTTGGTCCGAGCTTATTCTTGAAAGCTATATTTTTTAACCAAAGAGCACCTTCACACCACATAAGAGATTTACTTATTAGAAGATCGCCGTAGTCCTCCATCCTATCCTTTTCTGTCTAAACCTTGTCTCATTTTCGTAAATAGAGCATAATGTCTGCATTGATAACACAGAACCCTCTCAAAGTTCTCACCTCTGGAGTGATGGATCTGTGATTGTCTAAGGGATCATGCCAGGGGAAACACCATTGCCTACTAGACAGTAGTAGGCTATGATATTCATATTTGTAATGATATGGTCTTAACAGGTCGACTTAAAATATAATCCCCTGCCCAGATGCCATGGTAACTATGTTGTAAACGTAATTATTTCTGTACATACTATTGCAATCACCCTCCCCCACCCCCAATATTGAAACCACGGTGTGCCTTGTGTGGCACTGTTACATTCGGGAACAAGGTCACGTCAGTTTGTTTGCAAAACAGTGTAATTGCTCTTCAGCTCGCCATGGCACAAACCCATTATCCCGCCATGTCGAAGGATCACTCTGCAGAGAAGCCCAAATAGCTCTCGTCTCAAATTATTCTGAACTCCAGGAGTGAATGTATCATTCGTAAAAGGAATAAGAAGCCATTAACTGTTGGATTTCTTGATGTCTCGGTGAGTGGCTTTTAAAAGTTTCCTCTTGCAAGGGAGCATGGATTAACCAAACATTAGTGGTAAATACACACAGAGAGCCTCACACTGGGGCTTTTAATGTGTGTATTTCTCAGATGAAGACTTGCTCTCCGTCTATGTCACAGAACCATTCACAGTGTGACACAGTGTTAATTTCGTTGACGAAAACTATGACGAAAAATATTCGTTAACGACCTTTTTCCCGTGACTAAGACGTGACGAAAACGGATCTTTATAAATAAAAACTATGACTAAATCTATTTTAACTTTCGTTGACGAGACGAGACGAAAATGTTGGTGGTTGACTAAGTCACAATTTTTTTTTTTTTTTTCTAAACTTGTATGCACATCATTGGTTGAATGTTGCCCGGTCCTGTATCTATCCCTCCTCCACTCCCTGAGATGGCCAGACATGCAAGTGACGCCTTATGGCTTAACGTTATGATGGCTGAAGTTCAAGCACTCGGTACTGGGAGACAAATAAGAATAGATATCTGGACAGTCTTAAATTATAACTTGACAGAAAATAAAACACAATACACCGCAATAACCGGAGAGAAACCGTGTGGCTTCAAAATAGATGGGAAGAACACAACAAGAGGCACCTGAAAGCGCACAAGACAACCCTGCCATTTATGCCAAGGTAAATTAGCTAGTAACTGTCAATGATAATTAGCTAATGTTAACTAGTTATTCGAATATATTAGCCAACGTTAAGTTAACTTCAAAGGGGCAGTCGAGTGTATAGGTTGTGTCAGCTTGGATAACTAGCTAGTCATTTTCGATTGAAACCTCCCGTTTGGCTTGGCAAATGAGTTCCAAAACTTTTAGCTAGCTAACGTTGGCTAACTATGAGGTAGCATAGCTAAGTTATACTAGCTATCGATAACTAGCTAGTAAACACATTGCAGAATGGACTATAGGACAGGCCACGCATGACATTAATCAAGAAAAAATAAATGAATATGTGATTGGTTTACATATCCTTGTCTATTTATGCAATTGTTATTAGCACTACTTTCAACTCTCAAACTATCCGTCTAGCTAAATACTGTATGTTGGTTATCAGATTGCACAGCAATTCATATGGAGGATATGTGGTTGATTTAACTAAGGCCAGGTAGGCATAGTAGTTGTATTGTGTTATCAGATCATTTGAATCTTCAAAATCTAGACTTGATATTCTCTTATATTTTAATGATAATACTGTTAATTAAGTATTGCCTTAAAATTATTATTTACATTGAATTCATTGGAATTCAGCTGTAGGCATAGGAGACCTGTATCTTAGAGACTAATTGCATCCACAGTTTACGTACTGCAAGCTTGACTATTATGCAGTTGTAGACACAACACAAGGGGTCCCCGGGCCTGACAAGGGATGGAAAGGAGTTTAATGTGACTATAAGATGGACTTAATTTTTAGTTTAATGTGACTAAAACTAGACTAAAATGTAATGAGACTTCGTCGACTAAAACTAGACTAAAATGTTCTGAGTTTTCGTCGACGAAAACTAGACTAAAACTAAGCAGGATAAAAATGACTAAAAGTGACTAAAACTAATATGCATTTTCGTCTAAAGACTAAGACTAAATCTAAAATAGCTGCCAAAATTAACACTGGTAAGTGTGCTTTTCTTTCTCTTTTCAAATGGGGCTTCACTGTATACATTTCTTTGTCTCTTGTCTGCCTCTACCAGCACTGCGCATTTGACAGAGTAATGGAATTCTCTCTGACACTGTTGTCGTTTATCCAGTGAATTAAACATTTACTTCTATCACGCTGACAGTCAGTTAAATGACTAAATGTAAACAAGATTAATCTGAGTTTACTGTGATTCTCAAATTATCAAAAACAGAGAAGGAATATAATGTTTAGAATTTGATGGCTCATCGTTTACTAAAGCCTTTACAAGTAATAGGCATGGGACATCTGCAAGAGAGTCAAGAGTGTTACCAAATTGACAAAAAAAACACCAGGTTGGAAGGCATAAGCGTTTTTCCGACTTTTATGTGACAGAACAATGCATTAAAGTGGTAAATATTGTGGAAAATATGATTAATCTGACACCATGATATTATTAAATATCCAATATATCCAATATTACCATGCAGTATATAAGTTAGTAGCACAGTATGTGAATGTAAAGTATAAAGGAAATGGATAAGTACAACTGTAAATAATAACAACTGAATAAACAGGTTAGATGCCAATTAAACCAAATACACTTGAATGACCAAATAAACTTGATATACCATGAATGTATCAAATGTAGAGAAATTAAACCCAACCAGAATGAGTGAATAAGATAAAGTGTTGGGATGGGGAGAGATAAAGGGGAAATGAAGAGAGGGAGAGAGTAAGATAGTAAGAGGAGGAGCAAGAGAGTTAGAGATTCAGAGAGAAAGCAAGAGAGTTAGAGACCAAATATCTTGAAATGGTCAATTAAATGCCATAATCCCTATTTCCATACATTTTTACCAACCTGTGAAAAGGTGAAGTCCCTCCCCCTTCTCACTGTGGTCTACGAGGGGAGAAAATCTGGACTCCCCCACCGTAATGGTTGGGTCCGGGTTCCCCTGCACCTGTGGATGCTGGCCAATTGGGACTGATTGGGTCAAATTAGCCCCATGGGCTGCCTTATTAAAAGGCTCACCTCATTGTTGAGGGAGAGACAGACTGGACAGGCTGCAAGAAGCTGAGGCAGGTAGATAGACAAACCCTGTTGAGAGTACAGAGTTGTACCTTGCCTGTTTTAAAGCTTTAGTTTGTTCAGTGTATGTTTCTATGTTTTTGGGGTTGTGATTACCCTGGTTTTTGTTGTTATGTTTTTGGGGTTCAAGTCCCTTGTTTTGTATATATGTTTTTGGGGTTCGAGTCCCTGTTGTTTTGTAAATAAATATATAGCTATTTGTATAAGAAAGCCACTGTGAGATGGCCGGCTCGGGCCATTCTCACACAACCAATAAAATTGTCCTGTGTATTAAGATCATGCCCTTTGGCTTAAGTAACCCTTTGGTTGGCTGTTTGCAGCTGATTAGTGTAGAGGTGTCCTGGAAGCTGATTAATATGCAGAACTAAAGTGAAAACTCTTGATATGAAACCACAATCAGACTGCTGCCTGGAAGTTGGAACTTGGAAGTCACAAACATCCGTAGGTTCTCTCTGTGACCATGGGAGAGGTTGTAGCAAACAACCAGGTGTTAGGAATGCAGGATATGGTAATTATTTAAACTGAGGCCAGGCCACACTAATATCTCTGATAGCACTCAATGCATGGGGTTTCTGTAAATACACACAATAGAGGTCTTCTTGGTGTGAGATGATCCTAACTTGCACTTTGACTAGTACTTAACTTGCACTTACAGCAGTTACATTCCTGCACTTCTTTTTTCTATTTCTTTTTTCTATTTCTCATGTAAAGTAGTATGTATTGTTACACTAGGTCTCTATTGCTCGTAGCTTGACTGTTCTCTCCCTTGTACGCCGCTTTGGACAAAAGCGTCTGCTAAATGACTAAATGTAATGTACTGTAAATGTAAAATGTAATGATCAGAGAGGGGTCCTCTGGTAAGTTGCCATTTGGCCCTCTGTCCAGAATTTGGAAGTCTAGGAGTTTTCTGCCTTACACTTCCTGCCATGACTCAAACCTCAACAAGTTTAGTGTTTACCTTGAGTCACACAGACCAGCCAGCATGACCTGCTTGTATGAGGTTGGCTTTCGTTCCCTTCATTTCCAACTCAGCATGCCACCTGAATCATAGGCCCATGGGTGGCTAAATGAAAAGAGGCTCGCTTAATAACTCAAAATTGAGGACTCATCATCTGAGTAATGTAGACATAATTGATTTGCATGTATATATGCACGCGTGCACACTCTCTTACCAAGTCATTCGTATTTTTATTCTGTAACGTGATGCAAGAGAAGGTCATTCTTTATCTTTCAGACTCTTTTCATAGCTTGGGTTATAGTGCAAGGATGAATGGTCTGTCATGGTGGTCTGCATGTATTCAGTATAACTAAAATAGATATGCATGATAAATCAATATGAGTAAAATGCATTTCTACAGATATGCCCTAAATCTGTCCACATTATATAGGTAGTACAAATCTCAAATCTTTATTCGATATAATTTCTTTTGCAGAGGAGTTGTGATCAGTGTTAGAAACTGACTTTAATCACCACACAGTGTTTTCTGATTCTGGTACCAATGCTATTTTTTTTTGCTGGTCTACATTTGTGTGTATTGTCATTAAGGCTGCTAAGTGTTTTTCACACTGCTCAACAAAGCTGATTCAATCAATACAGCTTTGCAACTATATAGCCACCAAATGGTATCACTTACTCATAACTCCTTTAAAACGATTCATTCGTTCCAGTTCTATTTTATTTGGCAACAATAATTGCTGTTCTATGTTAAGAATTTTTGCACATTATTCCACTACGACACCCATACAGTCCATTGAAACAGACGAGCAAAAACAAGCAAGCAAACAAACATGGAGAAAAGCTTGATCACCAAGGGACTGGGACACGCAACTTCAAACCCAATTCCTTGACAGGGAAAATCTTTACGTGCAAAATCGTTACGTGCAAAGTGTCGCAATATGTCCTAGAAGTAATTTTTTGTGCATTCAGTGAATCAACAGCGCTGCTCTTACAATGCATGAAAGGATGGTAATGGATTAAAGTTGCCCTGAAAGGCATATAAAAGGTATGTGTGAACCATGGCATTATAGGGCATGCCTTGCTAATCTCTTATTGAAATGCTTGCAGGTAACCATACAATTTCCTAGGGAGAGCTAGTTTGAGCCTAATTGAGCGTTAGTGGTATAAGACCTTTGCCTATGCCCACCTCCCCCAAACACACACACACACACACATATGCACACACTGACACACACTCAAAGACACACATCACATAGTTTCTGAAAGCCCCACACTGGGATGTTCTGGACAATTAACTCCACTTGACTTCATCTTGTGGCACCCCGGGTTAAGTCATTATTCAAAGCAAAGGTCCTGCGGCTCAGAAAAAGACGCTGCTTTATATCGTTATAGGAAATAAAACCATTATCCATTATACACCAACACTGCAGCAGGTCAGAGGCCTTTATTCTTTAACTCATGGTTTTCGATAAAATTGACAAGAGAGGAAATCACTAATCGCTGATGCTGAATGAAATTCACACTACACACGTTGATGTTTCATCACTGTGTCAGGGACTAAGCACAGCTGTGTGGACATGTCACAGGGATTACCATTGTGGTTGATTGATTTTGTTCTCTTCACTATAATATCAGATATAATAAAGACACTGCATTATTTGAGTGTTTTTATCGATTGGTCTTGAGAAATATGTACATTATTACAAGACAAAAAAAAAACAGATATGGATGTATTGATCTTGACACTGAGCAAACATATCACCCAACCACAGCAGATGATTAACCTGGTGCCGTATACCAGAGAAAAGAAGTATACCACCAAAGAGTCTTGCTTAGGTGTCAAATACATTAAAACGTTAAAATGTATTCAGTTAATGGTTGATTATCAAAACATTTTCTTAAAAGTAATAATTCGAGTTTTGCTCTCAGACAAAGTTCCAAAATTAGACTACTCATTCTTTATAAATAATGAGTTTAAAGCATATGCATACAGTATTTGTTAGATGTATTGTTCCATTGCTAACTTCCTTTAATAATAATTTTAATATATATGGATAGAGGGAGAAACATCCAGAACCAACTAACAAAGACACGGATTTAAAGATGTATTTTAAGGCTGCAATCAGGATGTCATCTCTCTTGTTTATAGAGTGGCACCCTTCACCTTAAGTCCATTCAATCCACCACAAGTTCTTTGTATTTCTTTTGCGACATGCCATTCAATAGCAACCGCTATACAGCATTTGTAAGAAAACAATGTACTGTTCCTGTCACAGAATCCTTGATTGAAATTATATGTAATTTGCTGTATGACGTAACAGAACAAATATTTGTCTATTTGTTCAGTAATCAGCCCCTGCCCCTTTTTTTTGTCATTTCTATCAATCATTTCTTTTTTCCAGCTGTGTTGGTCCAGCGTAACAACAAGAATGACAGAACTTTAAGGTTGAAACTAAGGGCACCAGCTTGTGTCCAAATGCTTGTGATGAGGTCATCGGAAGCTGAGTAATAGCCACGGCCGATGCCATGATGTGCTGCTACGTGCTGCTCAGTCCAAGTGTTAGCTTCTCAGTAATGCATTCTGTATGAAGATAGTTACAATCAATAATTGCTTATTTGTGAGGATCACAACCCCCCATTACAGTTTTGGGACAAGTGAAAAGAGACTGTCATTGATGTGAATACTCTGAGGATGAAACAAACGAAAATCCTTTCTTGAAAGCCACTACATGGTAATTCTTCATACATTCATACGTTTTAATGCCATTTTAATGCATTTACTGTTTGTGTTTCAGCACGTCATTGCATTAATTAGCCCACACCCCAGTTAATTCATATTGAAGATATCCTTTGCTTTAGTATAATATAAAGTTTCCTAAGCATGTATGTGCATGTGTGCGTGTTTGTATGTGTGCATGTGAGTGCGTGTGTGTGTGTGTGCGTGTTTGTATGTGCATGTGTGCTTGTTTGTATGTGCATGTGTGAGTGTGCGTGTGTGTGTGCATGTGTGTGTTTGTATGTGTATGTGTGTGTGTGTGTGTGTGCGTGTGTGTGTATGTGTGCATGTGTGTGTGTGTGTGTGCATGTGTGCATGTGCATGTGCGTGTTTGTATGTGCATGTGTGGGTGTTTGTATGTGTGAGTGTGCGTGTGTGCATGTGTGTTTGTATGTGCATGTGGGCGTGTTTGTATGTGCATCTGTGCGTGTGTATGTGTGCATGTGTGTGTGTGTGTGCATGTGCGTATGCGTGTATGACAATGCGCACTCAGCCTCATCTTGACTTAGGGGCCAGACACTCACAATTCATCAGCCTTGGTCTTTGATTGAGGTGGTTGCCACGGCAACGCGCTGCCGGTCAATATGGGGATGGTCCTGTGGAAGACTTGCCTGCCGGTACACTAGGCTATAATTAAACTCAAATTACAGAGACTTAGGGCTATTAATCCTAACAATGATTTTGTGTGGGTGAATACATGCCAATGCAGGGTAGTCTTCAATCAGATGTAATAGCCCCAGTGCTGCACGTGTGCATGCATGGGAAGAGATGGAGAGATTGTCTAGTCTTGGTTAAAATTATGTAACCTTCCATCTGTCGGTGCTGACACTGAATTTTTAAGGTACACATCCTCTTTGTTCTCCTGTGAAATGGATTTTGATGAATTATTGTTAGGCATCATATTGATTCCTGTGCTTAACCACAATGCAGTGGTGACATTTAGGTAAGTGGGTATATATACAGCATAGAACAGATTAACCTATAACATACTAAATTTATATTCACTATGTCTGTTATTATTGGATAAATAAGGCCTTCAGATACACTGCAACTAGGGAAATAAGATGCAAGAATAAATTATTACTGTTGACATCCTCACCATCACCTCCCACTACCAGTCAAGCTGCAGTGGTTCTAATGGGGTAAATGTGCCTCCAACACCACCACAAGAAATGGACAGTTAGACATCCCACTGTCAGCAGACGCCTACTTCCAGGAAGCATTAAGAAGAAACTCCCCGAAAGCCACTGAAAAGATCAATGTGAATTATAACATCCCCAGCTGACAAGCGCCTAACATATAAATTATTTAATGAATTTGGAGGCAATGGGAGTCACAAAGGCTCTCTAAAGCTTCCTCTGAAAATAGCAATGGCCGGATGCATTTATAAGTTCTCATAAAAAGGAGGCGGCTTTGTGATCCAGGTGCAAGACAAACAAGCCCCGCAGGTCGGAGCGATGGAGATGTTTGTGGAGCCCAGCACACATAATCTCTCCACCTGCAGAGACTTCTTGATCATTTTGATTATACACAGGAAGAGATGGTAAAATCCTTTGCGCTATTAATAGGGGACTTCCCACAGCGGCCAAACTTCTTACCATCACCTGCAAGTGTTCATACTTGCCAGTCTGTTTCTCAATTAAAAATAAAATTGCCATGGTCTTGTGAGCTGGACATGACAGTCCTTACATGACTAAAACAATTAAACTAATCGCTGGCAGAGCCAAAACAATATCTCTATACTGAAATGCGCCGTGCGCATGTTGAACCACTTCTTGTGGATTCCACTTTGTGACTGCTTGATCCTTAGACTGAGATAAAGTCATCTCCAGGCAGCACATTTGAACTCCTCCACCAAGCTGGTTATTGGTAACTTCAAAATAAATTTTCCATACAATGCTTCACTAAGACAACGTGACACCTCTCGCCTAGCTGCCTCATTCATGATTCTCTCAAATTTCTCCTCATCTGAAATAACAACTTCATACACAGTCAAAGGCCATCTTATACATAGCAAAAGCCCAAACTGCAAGCACCACATTTTCAATTTACCAGGTGATAGTCATTTTTAGACCATATATTTGTTGGAGACTCAGTCTGAGATATGATCAGTCCAGGTTTAATCTTGTACAATGGTGCATCACCTAAGAATCTTTCTGTCAGCCATTGTAACGTTACAGGTTTTTATCCTTTCCTAGAACAAGGGGTGTCACCCCATAGCTCCATCCCTTCATGAATATGTATCAAATTATTACCTTGGAGCCGGGAAGGCTACGAACCATCTGCTTACACAGGGCAAATGGGTTAAGAGCTCCAGCCGTGACCAAAGATCTCAAAAGGCCTGTATTCATGAGGCCTAGGTCCATCAAAGGCACTCTGACATGGTCAGGGAAGAGGTGAGCACTCTTTCACACCTCCCTCAGGTCAGGTCCTCTTAACAGAATACACACCAGAAGTTTTACAATTTTTCCCTAAGTCCAAATAAAAGCAACAATTACAACTAGATATAAGATGCATTGAATTATTGAATATTGTACATCATTATTAACTCCGAACCTTAAATTCTGATTCCTTCACAGGCAAGAAGGTCTCATAAATGGTATTGATAAAGGTATTTAATGAAAACCTCAGGGAGGGGAAGGAGGCATCCTCACTCTTGTCTTCATGGTAGAAAAATATATGGATGTATTTTTATTCTCCGTCCGCCTCCCCCCATTGACGTATGCCTACCCACTCATTCAAGCAGCTCCGCCAACGCATCCAGGATCTATTTATGTGTTGTGCCTCAAAACAAAGAGCCTCTCAGTCTCTCTCTCTCTCTTTCTGTGTGTGTGTGGTTGTGCAGTAAGGAGGCTGAACAGCCAGCTGTGCGAGGTCGAGGTTAGGTATGAAGGAACTGTGTGGCTATTTAAAAGGTAGCACCCCTACCTCCCTGCTGGTTATATAAGCAGGTGCACTAGCTTATGTAATAAACACTGTCTTATATAAGATGGTCAGACACAAGACTTATGAAAACAAGGAATCTTCTTTGGAGGACTGGCTCATCTGTTCCAAACGACACGTGCCAGGAACCAATCGCTGGAGCTGCAATCCTATTATCCATTCATTCCGGAGCCAAGCTTGCACATCACTCCGCTGTTACATAATGACACAATGGCTGAATTTTGCTTGCTCCTTTAGAAGACCAAGACAATAGTGTGATGAGAAGATCCACTGCAAAGCTGGATTTAGTTTAAAAGCTGGTCTCTGGTAATGACTTCATTAGTTCTAGAAGAAGAGTTCTGGTAGCCTAAGTATGAAAACTTCTCGATTCCTTGATATTTGCTTTCTTCCACAATGATTATATCATATTAAATGTCCATCCACTTAATTCACTGGAGATTGAAAAACAAATGTGCTAATGTGCACAATCGGTAACGGATAAGATCTGACATCAGCAGAGCTATTCTGACAAGGCAAGTTTCATTTTTGTGTTAAACGTCCTACAAGTGGCCATATGTTTAACAGCATCAGATGCCTTTTTGTTCCTATGAAGATAAATCTTAGCCCAGCCGAGCCTCCATTAACACAGTGTCTTGCTTCTTTGAATGAAACAAGCAATTGCTACTGTACACCCAGGTCTGTCAATCCTGTCCTGCTGGTCAAACCTACTGATGTTATCAGCTGTCTTCTGCCAGGCCCTTGTCCACATACATCACAAGAGAGGAAAGTCTACAGCAGTATAAGCCCTGGCTCCTCACCTGCTGTTATCACAGCAGGGAAAGAAAATGGTTTCTACTTTATCTCATCTGACACCTCGAGCGAGTGACGTTTTTGTTGGCTGGAATGATCTGCGGGTGAAAATGTACAAAAGCCACAAAAGAATTGTGTATGCAATTTGGAGCCATTCTATGTCAGCAAAAAACTAACAAAACAAGGGTTTGTTCTCATTTTAAAACTGAGATCCTGGTCAAGCACAGTTTGTGCCTCAGCTGTTCCAAAGACACTTGACACAAGCCTCCCCATTGAACCCCATCTCCCTATAAACCTATTTCCATATAGCTTGACAATAGAGAAGATTCATCACATAAATAGATGACAATAAACAACAACAATAAAATACTTGTAGTCATACGTACAATTTCTGAGCAATTAAATGTTACACACACAAAAAAAACATCCAGCTAGAGTTTTAAGTTCTAATAGCGCAAACGCTCAGAATGGATCTGTATGTATTCAATATGTTCCCATCAAATTCAATCAATTTGCTTGGTTTAAGGCAACACTGGTGAGGTGGACACTGGTGAGGTGAGAATCTGAGGGGGACACCGGTGAGGTGGACACTGGTGAGGTGAAAGGCTGAGAGGGACACTGGTGAGGTGGACACTAGGGAGGGGGACACTGGTGAGGTGGACACTGGTGAGGTAAACACTGGTGAGGGGGACACTGGTGAGGTAAACACTGGTGAGGTGGACACTGGTGAGGGGGACACTGGTGAGGTGAGAGGCTGAGGGGGACACTGGTGAGGTAAACACTAGTGAGGTGAGAGGCTGGTGAGGTGAGAGGCTGAGGTGGACACTGGTGAGGGGGACACTGGTGAGGTGGACACTGGTGAGGGGGACACTGGTGAGGTGAGAGGCTGTTGAGGTGAGAGGCTGAGGTGGACACTGGTGAGGGGGACACTGGTGAGGTGGACACTGGTGAGGGGGACACTGGTGAGGTGGACACCGGTGAGGGGGACACTGGTGAGGGGGACACTGGTGAGGTGAGAGGCTGGTGAGGTGAGAGGCTGAGGTGGACACTGGTGAGGGGGACACTGGTGAGGTGAGAGGCTGAGGGGAACACTGGTGAGGTGGACACTGGTGAGGTGAGAGGCTGAGGGGAACACTGGTGAGGTGGACACTGGTGAGGTGGGGGCTGCAGTGAAATCTGTCTCTCCTTTTATCCCTCCTCAACATGCAGAACAATTAAATGTTCTGTCAGATAATTAGAGATAGCAGATCATAAAAAGCAACCAAAACCATTCCTTGTTTAACAGCTACACCTACACATATTCTTGTCAGGGGCCTTGTGTACACATATACATTTGACACCCAACATATGGACACATTTTCACACACCCACATTTGACATCTTGTATATTACATATGTATACCTTGTATATATCTTTGTTAACAGTGCCAACATTCATTAATGCCTTCAAACACAACACATCATTTTCATTATTTTTAATCATGAAAGCCTTCTCATATGATAAATGTATTCATTCAGTTGTCTGTGTGGTAGTGTGATAAGTGGGGCATCTGTGATGAGCTACAGATCCTAAAGAATATTTTAGCCTGTTTTCAGTAATATAACTTTGTAATATAGTAATAACATAGTAATATAGTATTGTTGTAGTTGTCATGCCTGCCCTTTGGCTTCATGGGCTTGTATGATGTTTGTTGATGTGTTTTCTACCACAGACCCTCTTTACCAAATGCTACCAAGAGCTGCTGGAGGCCTCTATCAGGGCATGTCATGGGGCGGCCACGCCCACAGACCCCGCAGCAGAGGACGTCAGGCAAGTTCAGAGAGACTGCTTCCCGGAGGAATTCATTCTTCTTTCCACAGGGAAACCTGTCCCTGCAGCCAGCAGACTGCACACGTTGGCTCCAGTGTTCGATTTAGGGGTCCAGCTGATCCGTGGGGGGGGGGGCGAGGAGGACGCATTGCACCCCATAGTGCTGGATCCTCATCACCCCATCACCAAGCTCATCATCCAGGATGGTGACGGCCGGCTCATGCATTTAGGCCCGGACAGGGTGTTTGCTGTGCTACGGCGACGGTTCTGGATCTTGAGGGGGAGACAGGCCGTCAGGAAGCACCAGCACGGCTGTGCTGAGTGCCGAAGATGGCGCAGCAACCCAGTCATCCCCAGAATGGCTGACCTTCCAGCTTGTGGCTTTCCAAGCCCGCTTTCCATTCTATGTCAACAGGTGTGGTTGCCTCGAACCATTACTCATCAGCACACGGACAGCGCAGATCCAGGTCCAGGACCGGACCTACACGCGGCCCGTTGCCATCCGACTCCCATCATTCCCGCAGGATGCAACTGGCTCATTTCAGGAAAACACCTTTGCTACGCAAAGTTGAGGGCGGCTGTTAAAAAGGCCACCAGTTGCATCCAGCTGGGCACCCCACTGTGCAGGCCACTCACGGGACCTGGGGTCCATAGAGAGGTCATCCTATCAGTTGATCCCAGAGTTCCGTGGGGCTCGTGCACAGTGGAAATTTACGGACCTGTTGGTCACCCCAAGCCGGTTTCAAGGCTCCCCTTCATCTCCACTATATAAGTCCGACCCTCCGATGGCCAAGTTGTCGGGCACAAGAAACTGGAGTTGGAGAGGTCGTGGTCGAGGAGTGCGTTCGGGACAATTCGGGTTGCATGCATAGCCATTACACTTCATCATTGCCGTGCGTCACTGAGAATGTGAGTGTTTGTGTATATGTGTGTTAGTTATCTAGTCTGTTTCATATCAGTGGATATCAAGTTTATGTAGTGTGGTAATTATTCACTGTCATGTCATGTTTCAATCTGTTACCGTTAATCAACAAGTTACGGTTAATGGATAAATAGAATGTTCACCGTTACGGCACGGCGGCGAGAAACATATCTTCATCTGATTCATAACATTCATCTTGTATATATCGTATTCATTCGGGTTGTATATAATTGTTCATCTTTATTGTAGTTAATTGTTAATATTTGTATATTTGTCATTGTGTCATTCCATAGAAACCACGGATAAATCATTACGCCGTTCAAACACGGATAACTCAATCACCGTTCAAACACGGAATCATGTTTATCATTCACGGTTCACGGATTCATGTGTGAATACGAGTCCTTTACGCGGATAATCGTATTCACCGTTCATCTTCAATCATTCATGTCCATCCTGCCATTCAAGGCTTGAGTGTGTGTTTTCAATAAACATCAGTTCTTACATCATCATTGGGACTTGACATTCATTCTAGTTCTAACCAGACAGACCTGTGGCGATTGTCACCTATTTCATTCACCAGCATACAGTCCTTTTTGGGTTTCATTCAATTCACATATCACTTATTTTATATCTGCACTATTGTTTATATTTCAGTGTTTCAATATACAATTCAAAACTCTGTCATTGAGTTGCACATGTTGTTCTCCGCCTACCTCATTTTAATGCAGTATTCTCATAATGTGTGAAGGTGCTGTGTTGGACTCCCCTGAAAATTGGAAGAAAGGGGCTGAAGCACATTCTGAAGCACATTCTAATAAAACTGAAGGACATGACAATGCCATAAGATGGGAGAAGCATTTAAGTGCACTTATTTAAATCACTGGATGTGTATGTATGCCAAGGTTAAGAGCAGCATCTACATGTGACTAGTTTCACAGCAAACACTACCTCAGCATGCAGATCAGCAATCATTTGTCCGTGTAGCAAATCCTGGTGGAAAAGCTGAAGTGCATCAGAGTCAATAGAATTAAAAAAAGGGTGTATCAACAACTTGAGAGGCTGCAAACAGGTCTTACATAGCCATTCTATATGCTAATATGGTAGCCTCTCTTAAAAAACTATATGACTGAGAAAACGAAGTTGACTGAATTATGTCCCCAGAGTGCCTTTGGACATTAATATGATCACTAATATGATAATATTTAAAATGCTAACAAAATCCTCTTATAATAAATAAAGAGGTCCTCCATTAGGGAGCCTATCTTGGTTGGAACCGTCAATACTTTCATAATTGGACACTTGACAAAGTAATAAGAGGAGTTCAAGCATGGACTTCCCACAAATACATTAGAAATGCATGAAACCACAAAGGAGAGTAATGAATTAGTCTGTTAACAGGGAAGAATTTCTAATCATTTGGACTGAAAGACAAGTGAGTTGATAAAATGTACATTTACATCTGTTTCTATAACATTTATACAAGTGTTCAATCAAGATATATCTATTATCTAGAGATATATCTATTAACATTTATATGTTAAATAGATATACTACGTTCCTGTTTATCATCAGTGGCTGATTCAGTGAAGGAACAGGTAAATATGTTTTCCTCAGGATGACAGGATTCAGAAAAGCATCCTGGATTGCATCAATTATTTCTGACACATTATTCACACACAAGGGAAATAACAACCACTCACTGGTTCAGAGGAGATGGTCCAAAATGCAGCCCAATGTTGCGTGACCTGTTTCCTGTGAATTTCATGAATGAGCCTTCAATGTTTGAGGAGACATACGAACAGACAAAAGCTTATTTTCTCGTGTTTTTTTTTAATCATTTTGGAAATGAGGTGGGTGAGTCGGCTCTCTGCTGGATATGTAAGTCTCAAAGATAAGATCTATATGTAATGAAAGGCTTTAGTATAGACAGTGACTTTTAATAGAGGTGTCATATATAAAAACAATTTGATGGCAACAAAGTGCATTCAGATATTAGGAAAACAATCTGATTCAACAGAGTGCAACTTGGTTTAAGAATAATATGCTTTGACATTATGATCAGCATTTCATAGTGTAATAGCATAGTGTAATAGCATTAAGCATTTCATGGCATAAACCTACAAAAATATCTGTCAAATCGTGCCTTCAGGCCTGTAGCTACCCTATTTCCACAATCTGGCCTCAGGATGAAGATTTCAGTGAATAATGTCTCTTGCCATCTTTTGTCTATGTGCTCTCCAGACAACAATTGCGTTCTCCATTAGTTCTGTAAATATGCCTGCAGTTGGAACTGCAGAGAGATGGGGTATTTCCTGTCCTCATTAGCCAAGAGACCCAAATGAGGCACCAGGAGAGGCTTGCCAAAGACCCTTTGCAGCCACTGGCAAAACCTCATGTCAATGAGCTCAAAATGGATCTCAATTAGAGGACATAATAGCATGCTTTTAAGACAATGGATTTTGGATAGTTTTGTACATAATTTGGTGCTAAAGCAAAAGGATTTCAATGGCATTTTGGAGTAAAAGATCTAATTTCTTGATGCCTTCAGATATTTTTTTCAAAGACTTAAAAAAGCACAAAATACTTTTTCTGACTTGGTCTTGGTGAAAAAAAGGCTAAAAATAAATAGTTTGAAGTGTAAAGGGAGGATAGCAAGTTAGCAAGTGTGTAGTTTGATTTGACCTTCTGAAGCCCATGTCTGTGGTACCCTGATGAAACTTGGCTACCCTCTATTTTCCCAGCTAGACTTTGCCCTTGCCTACCAGATGTTAGCAGAGAGGAGAAGGAAAGAGAGCTGAGTCCTAGTTCACTGCGAGCTGGTAAGAGCTGCATGATTGGATATCTAGAATATTATTTGGTGACTTAATAATCATAATCACATAATCATAACCTACGGAATGGAAACATTCGTTGTGAAGGAAATGTGAAACTCTGACTTTAATCAAGTATGTATGTGTGTTAATCATATGCCTTTGTGAGCTGAAATATGACATTTCTGTCTCTGTTCTTAAATGCTGATGTTTCTAACTCTGTGTATGTGCTTAAAGGTGTACCTTCTCTGTGTGTGTAAGCGAGGGCTGAGAAGAAGAACTAGTAGTCATTTTCTGCCTTGCTGAGGCATTAAGTTGCAAAAAGCATAATAAGATGACCTCGCACATCAGAGACCCACCACGTGGTTATCCCTGTTGACAAAGTCTTTTGGCGTCAGAGAACGCAAAATTCTTTCTATATAAACCTTATATGATGTGTTTTGTTTTGCTTCTCTCTCGTCTGCTGCAGTCCGAGAGTTAGCCTGGGCTCTCTCTCTCTCTTTCTCTGAGAGTGGACCCGTGCCCCTCTCTGGCCTGCCAGGACGTGGGTGAGCCCGACGAGCTTGTTGTTGTCGTTGAATAAATTATATGCAACTCCGGAGTCCTGAGGTAACTTGAGTGAATTTTCACCTAACATTAATGTCAACATCACACCAACCCCAATCCTAGCCTCAACCACAACAAACAAACTTACCCAAATATCTACAAGTCTAAGACAATGTGTATATTATACGGTCAACACAGTGCCCGACAATTTTGAGAAGAGGAAACAAATATTTCATATATTTCTTTAGTTTATCACATCGTTTTCAGAGTATTTGGCAAATAATGAATTATTAGAATAATTACTGTATTTTTTCAAACCAGTTTAGTGTACTGAAATGTTTGAAATCAACCAAAACATGGACTTGGTCTTTTAGCTGGGTTTTGCCTAATCAAACGTAATTAGATTTACATTGGAACAATTTTTTAAGTATTCTTAGCAAGTATTCTGAGAATTGGCTTATTATGCTAACTGCATAACTGCCTCACACATTGTGTGCATGTTTTAGTGAAATTACATGACAAAGCTATCTCCTCATTTGCCGATTTTTGAGTCACTGAAAATGAGAAGTCGTTAACATCCGCAGCTGCATCACCAAAGGCTATGGTTCAGTTTTCATTATATGATGTCTTTTATGTGAAAACGTAAAAGCACAAAAAGCTCAAATTTGACTAGATGATTGATACAGACAGCTCCTGGTACGACATGTACCAGTCTTTAGTGGAGAAATTAATTAGTGCTAGAGTGTGTAGGTACGTGTGTATGTCAGTGTTTGCAAACTTTCTGCAGCATCTCCTCTGCTGTTGATGCTGCCACTGAACCGCTAAAGGTTAATTAATTTCTCACCAGCTCTGATAGGTTGTATTGGCGTGTGTAGCAGGTGTGATTAAATAAAGGAAGGTAGAAGCCATGCTGAAATATTCATCTACTCTGCCTGTGTCCATTTATCTCTGAGGTGATAGGGACATCATATTGTTTACAAGGCTAAAATCAGTTTGTCTCTTCTGGAATGAAAGTGCAAGACTGCTTAACACTTTTCCCCTTTCAACGTTTATCTGTGTTTCTACTCTCATGCTGAAACCACAGAGATCTGAAATTGAAATTGAAAAGCAGCACTCAGCTCATGCGTCTTCAGCCGGCAACATACCCACAGGTGTGATGGGACTCCAAATGTGATTTATTCTTGCTTTGAAGACATTGTCATAATTCTCATTCAGAGAAAAAGTTGTTGAAATCCATTCTCAGTCTCTGCAGGATGCTTCTCAGACTCTGGCAGAATAAGTGCTTCGTAACAGGAATGGGCGTACATCCACCCCGAAAGCTCATATAATATTGACTGCATGGGTTTGGCCTCCTGTGGTGTAAAGTCTGACCGTACGCCTCGTTGCCGCTCAGTTCTGTACTCAGCTTTGTACTCAGCTCTGTCCTTTATTTCTATGGTACGTCTGTCTCCTCACTGAGAAATGCATTCACTTACGTTTCACCTGGTCACAAAGCAGGTGGTAAGATCCATGCTAGCAGCCTGCATGGGGTCTGTTTCAATCGATCTACAAGTCTTACGCCTCAAGGAAACTGCTTTCAGTCTGAATAACTGTCCAGCAGGGGTGGCAAAGGTCAAGAGTGCCACATCTGAATGCTGGACACAGAGACTCTCCCTTAATGGTTAACTTTGAAGATTTGCAATAGATCAGATCTGCTCTGCCAGCCCAGCCACCATTTTAGCCAGACAAGTCGAATATAAATAGCGCAGGAGCACTGAAAGGTGGAGCAAAGAGTCGTGAGATAAAGCCCCATTGGGTGGGAGGCCATTGATATAGGGACAAAGGGTAAACAGTATCAAAGACTGGATAGACATGTAAGACTGGCACAGAAAAGGAGTGAATCTCCATCGTGGGAGAGGAGAACAAAAAAAAGGAAAAGAGAGTTGACAGGGAAGAGAAACACCGGGCAAATTGATTTCTCGGTCTGCAACAGCAGGATCGTGCAACATGCTTTATGTAACCGACCTGTCACGAGCATCCAGCACAGCAGGAATAAACATGCCACAGCAACACTGACGCTGGTATTGACAGTGACAGGGTCGTGTTGTCGGGTGACATGGAAGAGCGGACAAAATGTCACAGCGAAAATCTTCTTATGGCCTGATAGCCCCCACCTGATGTCTGTGTAAATGACCAGGAGCAAAAAACAACCAAAGAAGAAAAAAAAAAAAAACTCAGATCTGAACAGGGTTTATAGGGTTTAGAGTCCCCGCATGTCCTCAGGACAACTCAGATCTGAACAGGGTTTATAGGGCTAAGAGTCCCCACATGTCCTCAAAACAACTCAAATCTGCAGGGTTTATTGGGTTTAGAGTCCCTGCATGTCCTCAGGACAACAAAAATCTGCAAGGTTTATAGGGTTTAGAGTCCCCACATGTCTTCAGGACAGCTTGGATACACTTCATATATTATAGCAGCATCTTGAGGTGGAAACCACTCCATGTTAGTTCGGCCCATTGTTCAATCAGGTGTTAAAACGTAGAAGTCTTTTCTGCTAATCATTTAAACGACTCTCGCTCTATGCTTTAGATGAGGAAGCGTTTTCTCTTAGTGTGACTGGACACCGTGTCATGAAATGCCTTCCTCAGTGACACTGTCATGGCAAAAAGTGACCGGGCGCCAAAAAGACCCCGGGTGATGTAATATTGGCTTTTGAACGACTCTTCGAGTGACAGTTGCTATACCAACGCTAGTATTACATAACCCGGACACTATGTAACCCGGGCACTTTTTGGTCAGTCTCAAGAGTTGTTAGTCGCTCAATATTGTGCCTAAAACTATGAAGTATTTTGTTTTAGCTACACCTGCCGGTATCCTGTACGTCATCATTTGCAGTCAATACTACTTTTTTAATCGCTATATATTGTCGCTAAACTAATTTCCCCCGGTAAATAAAGTGTTCCATTTTAGCCGTTAACATCATCATTTGCATTTCAATTGAAATTGTTTAGAGTAGAAATTCGTTTTTATAAAAAGGAGAAAATGGAGAAGGAGAAAATAGTGATATACGGTGCTTGTTTATCTAACTTTTTAGCAAGCCAGTCAGTTAATTTGCTAACATCTTAAATAATATATGGTGCTTGTTCATCTACCTTTTTAGCAGGCCAGCCAGTTAATTTGTTAACATCTTAAATAATATACGGTACAGTGCGTGTTCATATACCTTTTAAGCAAGCCAGCCAGTTAATTTAAGAACATCTTAAATAATATACGGTGCTTGTTCGTCTACCTTTTAAGCAAGCCAGCAAGTTAATTTGCTAACATCTTAAATAATAAACGGTGCTTGTTCATCTACCTTTTTAGCAAGCCAGCCAGTTAATTTAAGAACATCTTAAATAATATACGGTGCTTGTTCATCTACCTTTTTAGCAAGCCAGCCAGTTAATTAGCTAACATCTTAAATAATTTAAGATCTACCATTATTTGTTGATAGGCTATAGGCCTATTTAGAAGAGTTCATACTAGCTTGCTAGCTATACACTAAGCAAAATAAATATCTCGTAATGTGCCCTTGTGACTTAGCTATATTCTACCCTTTAGCGATTAGCAATTCATCCCGTTGTGCTCTATAATTATTAAAGGTGGTGCATACAATTCCCTGTTTTGTGAAAATGTATTTGTGTGTGCCGTCAGATATGTCTATTTATTTATCACACCACATTAAGGACCTTCTTATAGCAGCCAACGGAGAGATTGCTAATCGCGAGATGCTAGCGGTGAAACCGGTTGAAATGTGCTTACATTGACACTATAACAAACTAGTGAATCAACAACTTTCCTAACACAGTCAACCATCAAGCACATAGTTATTTTGCTTGGTTTATTGCAGGTAAAATACAGGCAAGCTGGTCTCAGGTAGCGAAGTATTATGAGAGATGCTCTGGGGTAAATCGCGTTATTGAGGTATTTAATGCAGCACAAGTCTGACTTCCAAAAAGAGCCCGAGTGACGTAATGCTAACGTTGGTATAGCAACTGTCACTCAAGAGTCGTTCGAAAGCCAATATTACGTCACCCGGTCACTTTTTGCCATGACAACACCCATGTAAAATGGTCCCCAAGAAACAATAGGGACTTTAAGCAGTGACGTTAGAGGGACGGCTACGGCGTCCACGAAACGTTCCAACGGGTTGCCGTAGTAGTGGTAATCGACTATCACTAAGCAACTAATTGTAACTCTCAACGGCTACTTCTTGGGCAAACTGACGTTCGCTCTGAGCATCATCTTGGGTGCTGGCAACTATGACATGTCTATGAACAAACTGGAAAATCGGTCAAATTAGCGGGTATCTTTAACAAATATACTAATAATCCATAAAGCTACTAACGGTGGAATCGAATATAAACGAAATGACAGTGTCAAATACGATAAAAACGTATAATGACCTGCTTGAAATCCTTACGTATTATTGAGTACGTCAAACCAGTGGCTCTCCCGTATTAGACAGTTGGGCTACAATGGCAGGAAATGTCGAGATAGAATCTCGCATGCGCAAACTGTCACTCGAACGCCGTAGCCGTCCCTTCAACCGTCGCTGCTTAAAGTCCCTAATGACCCACTGCCACTGTGGAATACTGTGTTATTCGGAAAAGTGATGTACTTCTAAACCAGTGTTAGGGAGGAAGAAAGTTAGGAAGAAAGGAAACCTTACATCATGAAGGTTAGAGAATCTGGTTGAATGTGACTAAACAAGAATGGACATGTCTGTGTAAACATCTGTTTCACAGTATTTTGGACCTTTTGAAGGATGATCCTCACATTAGATAACCTCCCTCCTTAACAGTATGTGCAACTCCAAAGCCCTCTCAGCCTTCAAGGAATGCATCTTACAGTTGTTCTCCAAGCACAGATAAATCCTACCCTTTGACTAGTTTGTACCCACATCTATTTTTTTTCTGCCAGAGATACATCTTCAATGTTTTCAAGGTCACCATTTTAAACTCCCTACTATTGATGAAAAACAGCAGTTGTGAATCACCTATTGTACTCCAGATACATTCAAAAAGCTAGCTCTGATAATAATAAATGTATCTTCAGTTGTATTAATAGCTAGCTGAATGAAATTTACCATAGACAGTCTGCACAAGCCGCAAAGCTCAACAAAACAGAGTGTCCAAAATGTCTTTTATTTCACTGAGAAACATTCCAATGGAAAATCTTGAGTCTGAGAAGAGTTAGGGACTTGAGTGTTAAAATTTGCCCCAGGCACTCTGACCACTTAAATACAATCAGGCAGAAAGGCCCCTCCAGGCCACTGACAGCTAATAATTATCCAAGGTGGAGTTTGTGTTTTGGAAGCTGTGGGGGCTCCCAATGTCAGTGCCTACCGGAGAGCTCCATTTAGAGGCTGTCATTCAGCTTGATGGACAAAATATACCGGTATATCTTCAGAAGTCCTTCATGAATTTCATCTCTCATCTTTTCAAATTTTGCATCACCTACCTTTTCCTCATATGAAGGTCAAAACAGCATATGTTGATCGGGGACACCAAATGTTTATACAATGTAATGTAAATATTAATGATACAAAACATTTCATACATTCATGACATACATTTCAGCATAATTACAGCTTGGCATCAAAGTAGTCACACTGTACACCTTTTTCTCATAGTGTGACACAGTGTGGTATTTTAACACGCTTTTGTGAGTTGGGGTGTTTCAAGAGTTTTAAGGCCTTCCTTCTAAGGCCAAGATACACCTACTTATCACATGTTCAGTTAGACAACTCTAATGGGTAAGAGCCACCTTTTCACAATGTGCACTGATATCAGCTGTCTCTGGAACAAATCCAGGCCTGTTTTTTGACAAAACAAAAACATTAAATTCATTATATTCAATTGTGTTGTCTGATGCTAAATTAAGTTCAATTGTGTCTTTTCATTTGTATCTTCTGCATTGGGTATTTGGAAAATGGGCAACAAGAAATGCAACTATAAAAAAAGCCCAGAATGCCCACCATTCACTGCCAAGTGGACTGAGAGACCTGCCAGTGTAATTACACAGAGACAGAACCCAGCCTGCGTACAAACACTCTCTCTTTCTTTTTCATTAACCTTTAGTTCACCCCAAATCCTCTGACACGCCAGGGTATACAGTCAAGGCAGCAACTGCCATTTCCCAGCACACCCTCTGTGATTGGCTGCCTCTCTCATGTCGGCTTGTGATGGTGTGACAGACACTTCTCCAAATGTCAGGCTAATGAGGGCGACTGTGCCGCATGCACTGCTCAGTCATCTAGGGTCATAATGGAAAACATCCCATAATGGCTCGCGGCTAATGTTGTGTCCCGCTTAGCTGTGGACTGAACTTTTTAGCAGAGATTAGTCAACGTCACCAGCTCATGAAAAAGAAAGGCCCCTCTTGCTATAAATCTTCGATAGAAATGTTGGAAAAGTAGTCTACAGTCTACGTGGAGATATGGATGGATTTGCCATTATTTTTGCTGAACAAACTTGTCAATGAATATCTTTCCATGCATCTATATTCTGCCAGAATGAATGCTAAAAATCAATCATGTCATTCTACAGAAAAGCTGAATCAAGTTAATACAGAGAGCCAATTATAACAGAGGATTTGCCAAGTTGGTTATCCACCCGCCGGTTATCTTTAACCATTTTTCCCCATGCTAATTCAGTAATCTCTTAATTGTTGATTTAGCCACACTATTGTCAGTGCGCGGCCCCGTGCAAAAATCCCATTTTGATTGGGTTCAGAGGTTAATCACACAATCAGTCCACATGCGTGACTGTCAGGAAATCCCATTATGACCATCTAGATTTACATGAACATGTCAGTGTGTATGAAACATGGCAGTGGGAAGACTACGGTTTAATGAGGCACCACTGAAGAAATGGAGGAGAAGCGGCTTGTTCTATGGGCTGCACAAGAGGAACAGTAATTTTGTTCAGGAATGTGGGCATAGACAGGAAAAAATATAAATAGGCCTTAAAGCCTACTCTATTGCCTCATCTTGTTTCAAACACTGCCCTCAGGGGAGGTGATGTGAACAAACAACCATATGCTTTTAAAATGGATCCATTCCAGACTCAGGCATTCTTTATTGGATTATGCAGAGGTAATCGGATACATTTCCTTTTCACATCAAGCCCAGAAAATATTTTAAAAGTATTTCAGACAAGGGCATGCTCATATTATAAATGTCTTTGTTCCCTAAAGTAATTATGTGTGAAACCTATTGTATGTGGGCCTGTATGAAAAACAGCTGGGATCCTTGTGATTGTTCTTGTTGTGCTGTAAAAATAGATTGAGCAGAGCATTGTAGTCAAACTGTGAAACGTCCATTCTCTATCGTCACTGTAAATGGACTCAAGAGGTCAGAGGTCTGCAAGACAACCCCCCTCCAGCAATGAATGGTTGAGGGAACCTGAAAATAATCAAGGAAGGACTCTCGACATACTGTTGGTATTACCACAGATAGGTGGAGACTCAGATCAATCAGGAAACAGGCTTTATTCTTGCAATGAAGCGCAGCAATGGAGAAAGGAATGTTTCACTCAGCAGATCCACCCGAGTCTCTGATTAGACATTGAAACAGTCCAAATTTAACTATCCTAAGCAGGCCCGGACCCTACATGAATATGTATCAGGCAGCTACTCTGATACGGGAACTGCCACAATGTTGGTCCACCAGGGAAGTTGTTAATTAGAGGATCCAGCCGTGAGCAAATGTTTCAGGGGCCTGTATCATAGGGGTGGAGTATGAGAAATACAATGACACAATGACCTGAGATAAGAGGTGGTGAAAAGACATGGCATCACACCACTCTAGGACAGTATTCCAGATGGCAGGGCACTTAACCAGAGACCCTTACATTCTAACCTAAGTCGAATTAAAAGGCAAAAATACAAATTAATATAAGATACATTGTATTATTCATTATTCTCAGTTCTTATTCATTCTGATCCTTAATCCCAAGGACAACTCCTTCAATACTTAACAAAACAATGAGTGCTTGTGGAAGTTCTGTAAGGAAACAGACGTGTACATGCTTCATAGAACTTTAGACTAGTGTGCTGTTGTCATCTGCTAAAGTGAATTATTCAGTATGTTATACCATCCTTGGCATGTGGTATAGGATACTTCTATAACTACAACTACAACAATGAATTACTGGCACCTGCTGCCTCCTTACGTGTGCAGATGATGGTCTTGGTCTATCCCTTTAATTGCAGTGATGGGGAACCTGTGAATGAAAACGGCGATGGTATAGTGTTTAGTGAGGTATCGATAGAGTTGCTGCAGCAGGAGTTGTTCCTTTATATGGACGCACAGGTACGATGTTGGGGTACTCCGGAAAGGATTTTTTTTTTCTTCTCAGGCCTGATAAGCTTAGAGGGAGGTGGGTTAGTTTGGTTCCACGGCAATGTTAGTTTTCTCTTTTTTTAAGTCAGCTAATCACCTGTAGGGACACTGGGAGATGTGACTCAGATGCCATCATAGTTACGGCGCTACTCTCCTTCATTTGAGTATATCTTATGTTTAATAAGCTGCTAGGGTAGCTTGGTATGTAACCTGTGTCATACTAAGTCCTCAAGACCTCTCCTCCTGTGACTGCATATGACATACAAATCCTATTCTTCTTACTGTCCTACAGTGGGGACTGTCATGTTCTCACCACTTAGCAGCCATCTTGGTAATGCCATCTTTTCATCAGACTAAGAAACACTATATCACTGTGCATGCACCACAGTTCACAGCCTGGCTGTTTCTATGGCAACTCTGAAATAAACAGAGCATTCAGGTGAAGCGAAACATCAGTCATGCCCTTTCCAACAACGTGATTGGTTGTTTAGATTACAGTGTACGGCTTACCATCATCGATCCGCCATGTTTATTGTTACAGTCTCTCTTATGGACTCCCCGTTCATTTTAATGTTAGTGGTTTGTCTCCCCCCCCATAGTGTCTCTGTAAAAACCCACTTTAATTTTCAAGCCGCTGTCCTTAACTTCCCAGCCTCTGGCAGCCCCTGCCTCCACACTACACTGGTCCATCGGCTGCATTCAGTTCAAAGACAGTTTCCATCCTCCCTCCACGTCCTTCCTGTTTCTGTGCAGTGGACCTGTTGCCTGCTGCTCTCCCTCCCAAAGGTCATCTTTGCTTCTTATCCTCCCCCGAAGCTGCAGAGAAGTACATCAAAGGTGTCCTTCAGTCCCGTTTCATCTGTCCCTCAACATCAGTGACACATGGCTTTTTGATGACAAGAAAGACTAACCCTGTAGTTCTTACCATGTCTCACCCAAATCCAAAGCCCCAAGTGTTAATGTCTGGGCAAAAATATACCAAATTTAGCTTCTCATTCCTCAGGAATATGTTATATCATCGCAAACAGAGTTGGCACAGTTAATTTGACGGCACATTAAAATATAAATTGAATATGTAGCAGAAATGACACGTCCGTGGCAGTAATTTGGAGATGGTATGACATTGTGTGGGCTGGCCTCCAGCAGGCTTCCTCTCATATATTATTACTACCTCAGGGGAATGCACTTTGCCCTGATGTAGCCAGTTGCAAAAACATAGGGTGTTCTCCTTTTGGAAATAAAACTACAGCGGCAATGATTGAAGTTATGTGGAAGGTAAGATGGGCATCAAAGATGATTACGAATATATGGCCACGGTATCAGCCCAATACCTGATATTAAATGTAATTAAATTTGATTTATATAGCGCCAAAACAATATAACTGTCTCAAGGCGCTTGATATAAAAGAGCGTTTAGCATGAATGGGAAAGTAAATTGGGCCAACATAAAAGCTTGAATGTGGGGCTTCATTTATTATTTGCAAACATGTAAAAACATTTTTTTGTACTGTTGTACCCTGCAAAAGCAGGGACAAAAAATAAAATGGCTAATTAAGCTACAATTCATAATATTTGCAGCCTCATAGTCTGACACTGTTTGGACGTTTAATAGGTTGGCAGGAAGATGAAAGAGAAACATTCTTTTCAAGCGCTGTCAGTATGATCCAGCTGAGAGAAATATGCACCTGAGTGATAATAAGCAAAAAATAAGCAGCACCTTTTTTGATCTTTGATATCATTTTGGAATACATGCCTGGCTGTTCAATAAGCAAGCAACCAGACAGCATTGACTTATTGGCCATGAAAGAGCAGTGTGTGGGTGTCTATGTATGGGTATTGTGCTTGGTGCTTCTGTGTTAATACTTTTATATCCCCTGAGTTCAAACATCAGGATTCAGAAAATCAGTCTTCACACTCATCTGACTGCAAAACAGCATTGTAGCTGGCCAGATAGGATTAGTGTGGCGGGGAATGTGTGACCAAGGGACCGGGAGAGAGGCTTCAAGGGTATGGAACCTTTTTAACGTCATACCAGCCGATGGGATTCTTGCTATCAGACGGTGAAATGAGAGCAGATAGTATAAAGCAGGGGTACTCAATTAGAAACCCAAAAGGTCCACTCGCCAAATTTCCATTCAGTCCAGGGGCCGGAACAGTGACGGTCAAAATCCAAAAACTCAAACAAAAACGTTCGAAGTATACACAAAAGGTGATGTGGTCTGGCCTTATTTGTGTGAAAGCTGACACCATTTTTGTGGTTTAAACTTGGGCATAAAAGGTGTGAAGGCCAGGCGTAGGCACTGATTTAAGTGTTCATTAGTGAGTGTGCTCCTGTATTTGTTTTTCACCATATTCATGGTTGAAAAGGCAGACTCACAACAGTATGTTGAGGTATGCACGCTCTTGTTGTGTGGCTGATCTAACTATTACACTGCATGTTGCTTGGTATGATGATTGCAGATGGTCATTTGGTCATCCCCACAGGCAGCACAAATCCATACTTGTCAGACTAATTAGCGGAATTTTTCGTTTTTTGTCGGGTTTAGAGCACGCCATGATTTTCGTTTGCTGAGAAAAACATACCGTTCACAAATCGATCTGCCCGCGTTGTTGCCATTGACACACACAACCTGCGTGATCCAAAGAGCTCGCAACCAACATTGAATGAGTGAGTTGTCATAGTGATGTTGTTATTACAGCTCCTGATTGGACCTCTGGATTGGACACGGAAGATAGAAACCACATTGAGTAGGAAAAAAATATATAGCACGAAATCAGACACCAATAAAAACTCGCTTGGATCTTGATTAAATTAGAATGTTGATTTTGGCTTCGGCCCCAATTTGATTGCGTCTGGGTCCGGATCCGGACCGGAGTCCGCGTATTGAGTACCCCTGGTATAAAGTATATATGTGTGTGTCAGGGTTATTATAATTAACCAATCGATTTGCACTGTGGTTGATATACCACTTTGTCCTGTTCTTCTTGAGAGATGCTGGTCTAATAAAAAGGACCAAGAATGAATGCAATTTTTTGGGGGGGATATCCTGCATTGTTTCATGCTACCTTTTTCAGCTTCTATAAATCAAAGACTTCCTCATAAAACCTGAATAACTAAAACTAACAGTAAAACTAAATAAAATGTAAACTAAAACTAGCCCATTCCTCAAAATGAAAATAAAACTAAAACCGCACCCGTAGTTTAACCGAAACTGAACTAAAAAGACTAAATAAAAATACAAAACTAATAAAAAAGTCAAAACTATGTGTGGTTTGTGGTGGTTGTCTGGTGTGTGTATGTGTATGTGTATGTGTATGTGTATGTGTATGTGTATGTGTCCAGGTGTGTTTGTATGTATGTGTGTGTGTGTGTGTGTGTGTGTGTGTGTGTGTGTGTGTGTGTGTGTGTGTGTGTGTGTGTGTGTGTGTGTTTGTGTGTGTGTGTGTGTGTGTGTGTGTGTGTGTAAACATAACAATATATGAAAGGGGGAACAGGGAGTCCACTTCCATCAAAAAGCCCATTTGATATCAAGACGTCCTCCTGCAGACTGTGGGTGTGGGACACAGACTCTCAGGCGGCTATTGATCCAGCTCTGTTTGCACTGTGTCCATAGATGAGGGCCGCCGTCTGCCTCCCGAGTGCACTGCCTTTACGGAGTGTCCTCTAATAGCTTACTAGGACTCATAACAGGTGTCATGGTGCCAACTCCCAGTCATGCTTTTTTGAGTTCAGTTCAGTTCAGTTCAGTTCAGTTTCAACAACAATGCCAATTTGTGCAGCACCAGAGGTATAATGACACCTCTTTAACCAACGGGGCCTTCACAAGCGCACCATGTTGCCTTCTCCATCGTCCACTCCCACCACATTGTCAACTATTTATAATAATTTATGCACGACAGCATGTTGGGGCCATTGTAGATAAAAAATGGGGGGGGGGTTAATTGAGACAAAAAAGCCTGGATATTCTCTAAGATTAAAGTCGAAAATGTACAAGAAAAAACTCAAACATTTAAACAATAACTACTGGTTGGTGATACTTTCTCTCTTTCTCTCTCTCTCTCTCTCTCTCTCTCTCTCACACACACACACCGGAGCATAATCTTACAATACAGAAACATGAGTCATATAATAATACAATAAAATAGTAAGGTATTTAGTTTCTATCAGCAGCCATTGGGCGTCCAGCGTTGCCATTGAGCGTCAGACATTGATTGAACACCCCCCTCAAAGTCAACTGAACCTTGATGGCAGCATCCATAGTCATCATTCACCTTGAAACGATTTGCCGATGGCTGAGGCAGAGGCAGAGGCATGCTATTCTGTGAAAGGTAGAATCAGCCTACATCCTGCCCAGTCAATCTATTGACGCTGTCTTACCTTGGATGTTAGCTGTCTGATGCTGCCTCGTCTGTCTCGTTGTTTTTATGACAATGACAATAATGTACTTTGAACTTTGATGTTCATGATAACTTGCTATCATCTTCATTTAAAAGCCAGGGTCTTATGCTGTAAGGATGTTGATTCAAACTTGTAAAGTGAAGCAAATTAGTTCATTGACCAAAAAACTAATTTTCTAACATTTGTAAATGTACAACTTTAATCTCAGAGAATTTCCAAGTTGTTTTCTCGCAAATTCAGGACTTCATAATCTCGTTTTTTTTCTTGTAAATTTAGGATTTTAATCAGTTCTGTATGTTTTTATACCAACAATTGCCCTATGGATTACGCCATCGCAAATATATGATAAAACATTCTGCTGATGTTTTTGCATGCATAGGTAGTGTCCTCTTTCTCCACTGACCCCTTTAGTCAGTGAATTATGTAGATTTGCATAATCCAAATTGAATAAATAAGGTTGATGGAGATAATTACCAAACACTGTTAATGACTTAAGAATATATGAATCAAGTGCCTTGTATTATTAATTACCTTATATGAATCATGTACTTATGTAAGCAGGAACATGGCTTTTCTGTGTGTGTGTGTGTGTGTGTGTGTAACTTAGATTATTAGGTGCCACTTAGTCTGCATATGTACAAGAGCATGTTTAGACCAGAAGTGATAAGAAGGGTCGAACTGTGCTTCTTCCGACCTTGCAAAACTTCCATCCTTGCCTCGGACATCAGAAATCCACCACGTGGTTTTCCCTGCTGAACGCTCAACTTCTGTCTATATAAACCTTGTGCGATGTGTTTAATATTGCTTCACTTTCAGCCTTGTGTTGGGAGTGAGCCCGATTGCAATTGCTGTCTGTCTAATAAATGTACTTATATGCAGCTCCGGAGTCCTGAGGTAACTAGGGTGAATTTCCACCTATCAAAGGTGAAAATAAAACTTTCTGCTCAAGTCCAGCTACCTCATGAAATATTAAAGGATACGCTCGCTATTGTTCAGGGAGGCATCTCACTGAGTCACAAAAACCATGAAGCTGTTCACTATTTGACCCGTTTTGACCTTTGAAATCTACACTTCACAAAATAAACCTGAACAGTTTTGATCTGTGAAGTATAGGTTTTAAAGTTTGAAATTATTTGAAATAACAACTTGGGCGACTACTTAGGATCTTGCTAAGATGGGTTGCCCTATTAGATTAGATTTGTTTCTAAGTCACACCTCCCTTTCACTCACAGTAAACATAGTGAGCGCATCTTACAAATAGTGGCCTGAAATGTCATCCACCTTCTAATATCAGGTAAGATGGTCCCTAAAAATAAACCAAATAGGACCTTGTGGAAATGTGTAGTGCAGTAAGATTCAGTTGTGGACCTAGAATAGTGGGTGTCAAGTACTGCAGATAATGTAAAATGCATTTTTTAAATCTTCGCTATATAATATACTTGTGGGATTCACTTGAATGGCTTAAAGCTGCAGTAGAAGTAGTTATAAAAAATTACTTTTTGTAATATTTGATCAAACTTTCAGTACGTCTAACAGTATTTTATGAGACAGACAATGTGTGAAAAAATCAGGACAACTTCCAGGTCCCTCCCCTTCCCTACTTCAGCTTCAATGGCTTCAAATTAAAATATGAAATTGGAATTTAAATGATGCAGTTCTGTCAATTTATTTTGTTGTGGAAAAGATAGTAAAATCATTTTTCTGCCAAACATATCTTTTTGTCTGATTGAAACAAACCTGTGTGCAATCAAACTGTTCCAAAAACTTTTCGAAGTGGATACATAAAAATAATGACCTTGTAAACATAATTTCACACAGGCATAGAAAAGATTGCCAATTACATATGGAGCACCTACTCATAAAATCTGCCCAGCAAGAAGTCCAAAATAGCCTGTCCCAACTGCATAAATTGTGAAATCCTTGGCTTTACAGTCAGATGGACCAGGCAGTGTTCCTCTCACTTCATGAAAACTGACCACTCTGTTCACCTCTGTACTGATATAGAGAGATGGCCCCAGCGAGGTCAAGTGCTGCAACTGTTTTCCATCGCCCATTAACAAGAAGAAAGGCAGGAATAATGAAGTGCATTTGATGAAACCAAGACTTCTTCGACAGCAAGTCAGCCATTACTCTGGTTTTCTCTTACACAACAGTTCCGTAATGAGGCCCGTAAAAAAAGAAAGGCTGTAGGAAACATAGATTCCTAAAAGATGATTTTGATGAAAGGATGACATTTATTGTGTGAAATGAGAAACCTAAGGCTTCTCATGCACTGCTTTAATTAGGTCAAGCTTAATTTAAGAAAGTCAGCTCTGTCTCTTTTGAAAAAAATAATTGTAATTTGAAATATTAGTTGTGTACACTACATTGAAAATGTATATGTCCTTGTAGGCTGTCCTGCCTAGCAAACTCACATTTAGCAAAAGTACATGTAGTCTAACATGACATGAAAAACATCATCTGTGTACGTGTTTGTGTTGTCAACAATCATACTTACAGGGAGAGAGAGAAAGAGAGAGAGAGAGAGAGAGAGAGAGAGAGAGAGAGAGAGAGAAAGTGTATTGTATTGTGTATATAATCACATATTATACACCCAACCCAAATGCTTTGACAATACTGTAGAACGTTATGGTCATGCCAATAAAGCTTCTTTTGAATTTGAATTTGACAAAGAGAGAGAGAGAGAGAGAGAGAGAAAGTGTATGTGTGTGTGTGTGAGAGAGAGAGTGTGAGAGAGAGAGAGAATAAAGAATAGTGACCACCCCCAACCACATACACTCTCCCACCTGTGGAGCTAGCATCTTTTGCCCAGCGTGTGTCCAGTGTAAAGCATGTAGAGGCCCTGAGTTGTGAATAGTATTTCCCAGCACATCTTTTACATAACTGTGTTGCCAATTTACCTATGGTTTATGGGCACATAACATTTCAGAACAATACCAACACTTTATGTTCTGTTTTTTTCCTCTGTAGGTTGTTGCTTTAAAAGCTTATAGACATTTCAGATGTAACACTCAGTATTATCATGCGGCTCAGCACTGTACAAAAAAGGGACGGAAAATATTTACTTTTTAAATTAATTCCCTTTAAGTGCGTCTCAAATAAATAGTTTGGGTGTCTGTATAGACAGGATTATGGGCTTCAAAGAAAAGATGAAAGATTTTTTTCATAGCTGTTATGTTCAATAACATTACACTGAGAACTAGATAGAATGGCATTCACATTTTTTTTTTACATTGATGTACATGTTTTTATGACTTCACCAAAAGCCACATCCACCTTCAGGGAAATATATAATTTTATGGTGCTGCGTTCTGCCTGGATGACAGTGTATATTTATGAAAGCAATGTTTTTAAAAGCTCTTGACTGCCTGTAATAATTTCCTGCTTTGAGATTATACTTTGAAAAGTCTTCATGATTTAAAAGTCATAACTCAAAATTAAAGAATGTTCCTTGCATAATAATAGAGCATCAGGTTTGAACCAAGAATAAGTAAGAGAGAGGTAGACACCGTCTGACCTTTGAAGACTCCGTTCATGCAGGCTTAAGAGGCTTTAGATGTGAATTATCATAATCTAAGAGGAACTCTAGCTTGAATTGCCCTTTTCTAGGCAAACCAAACAATGTTGTCATCTGTGTTGTGACTGTTTATGAATTAAAGGGTCAGTACATCAGAATATATTACTAATATGGATGGCCTGTGCACTCTCTGAAGGGTAAAGGGCCTTCTCACAGTATTGAAGTCAGTATTGTCACCTTTACAAACACCCAACCACTGTTGTGAATATAAAATGTTCATTTTAGTTAAAATAACCTTTGTCATTAGCCTGACGTTGTCATACTCATAATTCTAGTCAGAATATGAGGCTGATACTGCTCCATTGGGCTGTGATTATGGGGCGTGTTTCAACTGAACCAGGAAAAAAAAATGCCTCCTCGCTCAATTGGATCGACCTACAACCAATCAGAGCAACGTAGTATGTAGGAAGGACGGCAAAAACATGTTTTCGATCGACAAATGCCTTGATCACGTTTCTCTGTTCCTCTTTCAAAATGAATGCGCTGTCGATGTCTTCTAAAACAGACTCGAGGGCAGAATCTACACATCTCAGCTCTCCAGCGGCAGCCATGTTTGTTGAAAACGAATTCAACCCAAGCGCTCTTTGGTGACGTGGTTGATTACGTTATTGTTGATCATCTGTCCATCATCGTATAAAGCCCGCCCTGACAATTTGATTGGTACGAACAGCTCTGGTGCGGGCATAATTCCTCCCCAACGGAGCAATGCCAGACCGAACTTCCCGACCTAAATGTTTTGGGCCGGCTGGCACCCAGGCTACTTTGTCATAGTAAAATGACCTAGTTTTCCTTCTATTTGCCACACTTAGTTCCAAACATGAATGACTGAGTGTAAAAATGCATTATCATCCTACATTCATTGCATCTGCTCATACATTTTATATATCTTATGGTATTCAGAAATGCTTAGCCTCTTTTGGATCCATGACTGCAAGAGCAAACTTCTCACCATTCGTACTCGTTATTCGTAAATACATTTGCATAAAGTATATTTTTGCAAAATGGTGCTAAAGCCAGACCTATCAGCCAACATTCTTTGGATTTTTTCATAGTCATTCCCCAGCTGTTATATATACGCAGAAAACTTTTTACTGCAGAGCTTTGGAATCTTCAACCTGAGGGAGGGAAATAATTTAAGTCCTAACAAATCCCCTCAACCATGGCCAAATCAATAAGGCATTGCTGTTTGCTGTTTGGTTTTGTTTTAAGAGATCATTGGCAAACACTACACCAAATCCCCTCTGTATGCAGTACATAAAGGCACTCTACCCTTGGTGGGTTTCTCTGGCAACAGAGGGCCATTCTGTGTGTTGCCTGCTGACATGTCTGGAAAGAGAGACAGTCCTCTGGCAAATTTTGGTCTGTTCTAATGAAAATACGGATAGCATGCCAAATACTGTCAAGCTTGTATGGAAACTATGTAAAAAATATTAAAAATAAAAAATATCAGGATAGAAAAAGAGAGATAGAGAGAGATATAGAGAGAAAGAGAGAGAGAGAGATAGAGAGAGATAGAGAGAAAGAGAGAGAGAGAGAGAGAGAGAGAGAGAGAGAGAGAGAGAGAGAGAGAGAGAGAGAGAGAGAGTGCTTAATGGTGGTTCCTGATGTTTTTGGTACTAGTCATTTAAGTTATTGGTAGTGAGGCTCACACAGGGTTTGCTACAACCCCATTTTGGATCCGCTGAAACTCCAGTGTTAGTCTACACAGAACCATGTCTGACAATGCTGAAACTCCAGTGTTAGTCTACAAAGAACCATGTCTGACAATGCTGAAACTCCAGTGTTAGTCTACACAGAACCATGTCTGACAATGCTGAAACTCCAGTGTTAGTCTACACAGAACCATGTCTGACAATGCTGAAACTCCAGTGTTAGTCTACACAGAACCATGTCTGACAATGCTGAAACTCCAGTGTTAGTCTACACAGAACCATGTCTGACAATGCTGAAACTCCAGTGTTAGTCTACACAGAACCATGTCTGACAATGCTGAAACTCCAGTGTTAGTCTACACAGAACCATATCTGACAATGCTGAAACTCCAGTGTTAGTCTACACAGAACCATGTCTGACAATGCTGAAACTCCAGTGTTAGTCTACAAAGAACCATGTCTGACAATGCTGAAACTCCAGTGTTAGTCTACACAGAACCATGTCTGACAATGCTGAAACTCCAGTGTTAGTCTACACAGAACCATGTCTGACAATGCTGAAACTCCAGTGTTAGTCTACACAGAACCATGTCTGACAATGCTGAAACTCCAGTGTTAGTCTACACAGAACCATGTCTGACAATGCTGAAACTCCAGTGTTAGTCTACACAGAACCATGTCTGACAATGCTGAAACTCGATGACTGTCAGAGGGCACACACTGAATTACTAATCCTGTCTCCTTTAATCACAGGCTGTCACTATGTATGGTCACTGAGCCTGACCATCACTACTCAGTCACCTTTTTCTGATAGTTCTTTTGAGCATCGTCAGACATGGTTCTGTGTAGACTAACACTGGAGTTTCAGTATTGTCAGACATGGTTCTGTGTAAACTAACACTGAAGTTTCAGCATTGTCAGACATGGTTCTGTGTAAACTAACACTGAAGTTTCAGAATTGTCAGACATGGTTCTGTGTGGCATTTCAGCACTGTCAGACATGGAACACTGGAAACACAAAAACAAAATGTTTTTTTGACAGCAGGAATCCACGGGCAACCGCTCATTTCAGGGCAGCCCTGGCATCACTTGAATCATTTGAACGCCCCAAGAATCTATCTCTGTTGTTTTGTTGATGCAGCACACTCCGCAGAGATCCCTTACCATGAAGGGTTACAACCAAAGGACTAAAGACATTACACACAGAATGAGTATCTTCACGATGAATACTCAAATACAGTGGCTCACTGGTCTTTTAAAGCACTTCAGCCAGCTGTCTTTAGATGCTCATATACTTCTTACGAATATGGATGTTTGGATAAACATCTATTTGACCCTGTAATTATGTATTATGCATATGTATTGACCAATCAGACAGATATTCATGCCTGCCATGTATTTTGCGTATGTGCAGCACATTGAAGGCAAGATCACCAGAAGATGTTAGGCAAAGCCTGGCTGGTGTGAAGAAAAAGCATTTCATCACTGTCGCCCACTTTTCGATCTGATTACAGTCGATGATTATGATAACTACAAACCTTTTTTCAGCCTCTATTTCCCGCTCATGTCAAAACCTCATGTCTTGTCCTTTTGGTCAGATGTGCAAAACCACACACATTTGCTAATAAATGTGTTGTAATTTTGTTATAAATGCTGATACGGTCATACTGGTTGATTGTGTTCCAGTGATCCAGTCATACTGGTCGAACAGTGTTCCAGACATACTGGTTGATTGAGTTCCAGTGTTCCAGACATACTGGTTAATTGTGTTCCAGACATACTGGTTAATTGTGTTCCAGTGTTCCAGACATACTGGTTAATTGTGTTCCAGTGTTCCAGACATACGGGTTAATTGTGTTCCAGACGTACTGGTTAATTGTGTTCCAGTGTTCCAGACATACTGGTTAATTGTGTTCCAGACATACTGGTTGATTTTTTTTTTAGAGTTTCCAAGCATTCAAATAAATAGAATAGTAAAAGTATTTATAAAACAATCTGTTCTGTCCTAGAGAACATTGCTATAATGAACGGGTGATATGATCCTGGGCAGGTGGTCTAATATAGAGATAATCTCATTTGACAAAAAACACGTCATGTCCCATAACTGCTGCAAAGACAGAATGTGAGCTGATTCACTTTGGTGTCTTTCTTCAGAGCAAAAGGGGAATATCGAATCCCTCATTAATGTAATTAAGAGTTCAGTTAATTAAATATGGCTGACGAGAACTGGCTGAGTAGAGGCACAGCTTTTCTAACATAGCATTTCATGAAACCTTTCCCGTTTTCCAAGTGTCCATTCAGTTTACCAACCAAGCATTTTAAATACCCAAGACAGAAAGCATTTGGGAAGATTATTTACTTTTCCTTCAGCTACAAGCTTTCTTGACCCTTATCATTCATGACACTCTCATTCATGAGACCAACCATCAGTGTTGTGCTTGAAGGAATACCAATTTCTTTGTAAGACTTCTAAAGACCTCTGAAATGTTTACACTGTATGTTCTATATAAATACAATATATTTAGCAACAAGAGAGTGAATCTTGTTGTATGTGAGTGCATGATTCACTGGAAGGCAATTATCGGATTATGAATAAGCTCTGGTGCTTTAAGTGCCAGCTTTTGGTGGGTGGTCACAGTCCCTCCATATGTTAACATTGCACGGAATGGGAATTGAAACGACTGTTTGATCACCATATTCAAGACAGTCAGACATGATCACATTCTCTCACGCCTTTACCCTCCTCTTTATTTAGCATGGGGTTGAGGGATCAGAAGTGGGCTCTCCTTCTCTTTCCATTGCCGGCGACAATGAATTGCTGTGATTTAATTTGATTAAGATACAGATAGAGATGAATTATACCAGTTAATTGAGATCATTTTTATTTAATAATAGATGAGAGGACTCAACAGAGTATCAGTTTCTCTCTACAGTCGCAGTCTCTGTAAAGTACAACAATTAATTGGGGATTTTGTTTCTCCCAGTGTCCCAAAATAATTTACTTTACAAATCTGCATTCATTTTTCTCCACTGCAAATTAATAACAATCATATCATATGTTAAATTAGTTTTGTTTCAAAAAACCATTTGCCGAGATGACTCTCAGTCAGGGCACATGGCCAATTAATGTTTCAAGTATAACTTTATTCAAATGGGTTCAATAAACTTTTTCTCTCTTTCTCAATATAGGAGCATGTAAGGTTAGGAAAACTGTACATATGAATAGAAATTAAGTCTCAATTATCTTGATTTATTTACATTTATAGTTTACTACTTGCATATTTTTGCGTTTTGTTCTGATCATTCATGATTGCAATGACATAATGAATAGGTTACAAATACTTTTAATTATCATTAAGTGCAAATCAGAATATTAGTCATATTATGAGGGCCTGTTAGTGACATTTAACCCAGAGTGGCAATCAGTGCAAGATTTAGCTCTAGATTCATACCAATCAAAAACATTATTTACATTATCTGCATGCCATGCCAGGTTTTCATCACAGTGCAAGAGCTGCCAACCACTAATGACGCCCATTGAGGAAATTCCTTTTTTTCAAAAGCATTTGACATAGATATGCACATTAAATATAAGTTGTTGTTATAGTTGAAGAGGGCAAACATTACGGTCAAAGGGCCTGTCTTGGTGCAAACCCTAATTCTTGTAATTGACAACATCCTAACGATAAACAATCAACTGAACTCAGTCAAGGAGGCATGTTTTCCCAATGCTATGGAAATCTAACCTCAAAACTGTCTAGACAAACACATTACTCAAGGGAAATATGAACACACATACGCTTGATCTCCACAGAAAGCACATCACACACACACACACACACACACACACACACACACGCACACACACACACACGCACACACACAGACACACACACACACACGCACACACACACACAGACACGCACACACACACACACACGCACGCACGCACACACACACACACACACACACACATTTACAGTAGCCCAGGCTATTCCATGACAAGTCAGCTACACATGTGGTTAATGACCATAAGAGAAACAGTGCAATCAGTCCAACCGACGTCTAATTGACAGCTACACAGGAGTACTTTTAATTAAACCGGGGCTGGACGTCTGAAGCAGTGCTTTCAGCTAGAGCCTCTGTGCCTTGTTAGGCATCATCTCCTTTCTGTCCAGGACTGCTTGCAGGGTTGGGTGATATACATTGTTGTCGGTAGCTTTCGTAAAAGTCTGCATACTTTCGTAAAAGTCTGCATAAGTCTGCATTACAATGTTGCTTTTAAGATGTTTAAGTTGATTGTATTAAAACGAACTATCTGGCTTTGTGTCTCCTCTGAATGAACTTGAACTGTCCATTTCACCTATTATGCCACCCTGATTTCCCTTTTGTTAATAAAGAAATACCCGCAGACTACTGACATCTGTCAATCTGAGAGATTGACGGAAGACTTTGCCGACTATTTGTCAGCTAGAACTCGATGGATAGCTGGACAGGTAGGATAGTTAATTTTTTTAGCCAGTTGATTTCTAGTCTGAGACCTGTCGTCAATGTCACTTTTCCCGACACCAAGTAGGCTATGAGTTCAGACACGTGGGCGAATCTGAACCGATAAAAACTAATTTACCCTGAACCAACAAAGACTAAATTCCTAAAGTCAAACCCTGCCAGCCTGCGGGCCCTGGGGCTTAAGCCCCGCCTAGCCCTGTTTTTAATCCAGCCCTGGCTTCAACTGACAAATCACAAGACATCTTCAGCATTATTGCAACTAGCCATTTGTTGCCAGCAATACACTTAGCTATTAAAGTATTATGACCCCCCGTATCCCATTTGATGTAGTGGTAGCATTACGAGGTAATTGCCTGGTAGCTGGCCATAATTATCTCCTTGCTCTCACCTGTGGAGATATATACGAATAACAGAGGCCCCAGTTCTGCCTACTCTCAGAGCAATATACAGCCAGAGCTACCACTCTGAGAATAGAGAGGGGACAGATGTATCTATGCTTACAGGATTGTTTGTTGGATGTCTTCTGCCATGTTAATATTGGTAAGGTTTGCCATTTCCTTTGTTGTGCAGAGGGGTTCTCAGATACATTGGGTTTCCAATGTAAGATTTCACCTCATATGTCATAAGAGCAATCAACATTTAAATGGGAGTTTTTTTTTTATTATCTTAAGAGGATTGGGCTGTCTTACAACTCAATTTTCTTTTCATTAGAAAACAACCATTTCCGTCCTGTCAGACATAAAAAGGTAGGCAGCTTATGCGATTTGCATATCTCCTTTAAAAGTAATTAAGTTTGAAAGAAGTTTTACTGACAGTAAGACATCAATGGAATGTTTCCCATGCTATATAAGTGTATATAATGATAAATATCAAAGTGTATGTGGACACACATTGCATCACGCTGTTAAAATTAATACAATCTGTTAAAAAGTGGCACTGAAAGAAAAGTGAGCTAAACTGGGTAAAGCAATCCTCTGGCTTTTACATTTAAATGGACAAACTTGCCAAACTTGTGAAATTAACAACGCCTCCTCTGGCTGATGCAATGGCATTCTGTGCTGGCGTTTCATAATAACCGACAGTCAATGATATGAAGTTAATGGTTGCTAAATTAATCTATGATGACGAGGAATGGCAGCACAGTTGGTGGCTTCATGATGTGTTGCCACAGTGCTATTGTGACACTGGAGGGCTGAATTACTCATGAAACTCCCTCTCTCTGGCTTCCACTGGGATCTGCTCTCACTGCTAATGCACACCCCCACTGCTCCTGCTTTGCCTGAGACCCATCATGTGATATCCAATAGTGACTTCCAAATTCCTGGAGCAGTCTGTCTTGTCCTATAATCACACTCTGTAGGTTTCTCCATCTGCATGCTCTCTTTTGCCCACACACTGCTACAGTAAATGAAAGCGATGTGTAGATAATAGCATTACTTACAGCAGTTCTTAAACAAAGAATGAAAAGTGGAAAACAGGACTGATCGGAGACAGTCCAAGTCTAGACAGATGCAGACAGACAACAGACGACATAATCTGTGTGTTGCTTGATGTCTCATTGGCTTTCCAAAATGTCCATAATAAACAGCACTAGCCAGTTAAGGTGTTAGCTCTCAGTGTTTACTACGTAGTGTCCAGCATTTGGATTCAAGCCACACCAGCCCGACATGGATTCAGATGCTGGATTAGGGAGAAGGCATGTCTCTCCTTTTTTAATGAGATGAAGTGACCCTACTGCTATTAAAACAAGGAGTTCTTGCTTGAGAGAGCCGAACGCCAAATCTGCTTATCATCAGGTCGATAAACTTTAATCCAGCAGTATACCTGGGTGGTGTGCATTTTACATAGACTCTCTTTATTCACAAAGGGTTGGGGGATTTGAGGACATTTCGGAGTCTTCCTTCCGACCTTTGAGAAAGGCTTACTTTGAGAGAGACTGACATTGAAGTTCAAGTTGATGTCCTTGTAAGGATCCATGTTGAATTTAACAGAGTGAGTCAGAAAATAATGTCCTGCCCACTTCTTATCCCTCTGCTTTATGATGGGGGGCTACTTGTAAAAGGCTTTTGTCCATCCACTCAGTTTGTCTAATGTTCAAGAATGATTTAAGCACTTTCTGCTATTTGCAGAGGACTTTTGTGGAAGGACAAGTACTGTATAAGTACTTGTTGTATGTTCAAAGTTCAAAGTGGAGCTGTTGTCAGGAACTTTCTCTTCAAGTGAGGAGGGAAGATGAGGTGATCAGTCACCGGCCTTTCCAACTTCACTTGCAGGAGCCCTTTTTATGGGGTGCTTAGTGTAACAGACCTTTCTTCATAGACAGAATGCATTCTGTGCTACACAATGCATTAGTTTAATACGACCAAATCATACCCGTGGGAATATCTTTTACCAACCCCACTCTCACTTGTGTCATATTGCATAATTATTAAATTAAGTATTAGATAAATAGGAAATATATATAATCTTTCAGCTATGTCTAAGTTAAGTACAAGGTACATAGTCCTATCAACAAGCGTACATCTCAAACCATCCTGGTTGTTTACTGCTAACAGGTGGTCAGGCTGAAAGGCTGTAGAAGCCCAGGGAGGGGAGATTAATGAGCTAAGATCAGACCCTCTCGTCATCTGTAGTCCATGACCAGTGCTGTTCTAAGTGCTGTTCCCACCTGATGCCTACTGGCACTGCATACAGCCTTCTCTGGTCCTGCTCTTTCCTGCTGAACTTTTGGCTGTCTTGTTATCAGTGCTTGGTGACTGTTGGTAATTATGGGATGTCAAGGGGTCCTTCACACCATGGAAACTATTTGTAGCATGTTAGCCACCCCTTGATTTTTTCCCCTCTGCACTCTTCAGCCTCTGTTAGGGCTTTAAAGCCACTTCTTGCAATATGTCTGTCATTATTATGTGTGTGTGTGTGTGTGTGTGTGTGTGTGTATGTGTATTTGTGTGTGTGTGTGTGTGTTTATATCTATCCACCTATGAGTGTGTCACGAATACATGCAATGTGTGAAAGTTAATAAAGTTTCCCACAGTGAAATCTGAATTTAAAACTTCTAGAAGACAAATGGGCAACTGTGCCTGGAGACAGACAATTCTACCCAGAAAAGTCTTCTCAAAACAAGAGGAGTTTGCATAGTATACCTATTAAAAATAATGAGTTCTGTTTGTGGAGATGTTTATAACTAATGTAATTTGTCTTATTATTTATCATTGTAAAACCAGTTCTTCCCATGTGCAACAACCGGATTTCTATTTAGATTAATCTAAGGACGGCATGGCTCCATTAAGCTGTCAGTATTAATAATTGTTTATCTCAATGCCTTACAGAATAAGAGCGCATGCATTATAACAGCATCTTAACTTACCACTCTCTGGTATATATATATATGTTTCTTGCATACCATCAAATGATAATGTAAGCTTTTTGGTATGTATATACAGTATATATATATATATATATATATATATATATATATAGAGAGAGAGAGAGAGAGAGAGAGAGAGAGAGAGAGAGAGAGAGAGAGAGAGAGAGAGAGAGAGAGAACAATGTCCAAACCCAGCCTACAAAGCCAAAGCCTCTGAAAGCCTGCACTATCCCAGTGTGTTGAAGATGATGAAAATTCAGAGGTTATGGGGGAATGGGGATAGCATGTGAATATGTGTCTGGGGTTATCGGGGAATGGGGATAGCATGTAAATATGTGTCTTACATGTTACGGTTGTGAAAGGCTCATTGAGTTTCACTGCACGTATACTTCGTTGCAGTGTCCTCACACTGGCATAGGTGAACATATAATTTGCTAAATATCATGAGGATGGCGGGTGCTGTGGCAACCGTTCAGCAAGGTGGCACAGCAAGGGTCCGCCACACAGGATCCTCCACGCTGGCTCTCCTCTGTCAGGTAATTAGCAATCTGTCAGCTTCGTTACGCAACAACTACCACACACAAACGAGGTGACCCCTCTGCCCAACACACCTTGGGAAGAAAATAATGAAATATTAAATAGTCACGCCATCTAAAAAGCAGAGGTAATCATGCAGCGCTGCCACTGTTTCGGTGAGGGTGTCAGCATTTGAAGGAGCTGGCTCTGAGTCCAGTTGTGATTAATTTAATGGCAGAACATAAAGCAGGGACTAATACCCGCTTACCAGCTTTGTGGTTTGCTGTACCTGCTGAGCAATGAAATGAAATACTGCTTTTCTGAAACTGTTGGACTGAATGAAAACCCAGCTTGATCTACCTATAGGCGACGAATCAGAAAAACAGCCAATATTGTTCCACCACATGAAAGCCCACACAGCCAGGATTCTGGAATAAATCTTTTCTCCTGGATTTGGAAAGAGAACCTGAACCATTCACATGCCCTATCAAAAGCAGATGAATGATTAGTAATTATTCTTGGTCATTAAATAATGCCGGTTTTAAAACACGGTTTCTTCGCCCCCACTGTTTGAATGCCTTTTATACATTACTTCCATCAGTAATGGAGCGTCCTGACATGTACTGCAGTCATTTTTCCCATATCCCAGTCTCAAGCTGTTGAAGCTCCCTTGCATTGGACAAATCCATCACGCATTTCAAACAATTGCCGTGGTCCCTGGAGTGCATCCCCCCTGATGTAATGGATGCGCATCTGGTCAGGGAAAGCGCCCCCGCAAAGTAATTTGCTCTCTGGTGTTCAACAGAATAGTTTTGTCACCTGGAGCCCTGTGCTCAAGCAAGGTACATTCATCTGATCAGCTGACCAAAGGGACTGTTAGCATTGGATAACATGCTGTTAATTATCCTCAGATGTTGCATTTGATGTCACCCTGCTAAGATATGTAAAATGTTGTTAGAAATAGATTTGTGTCTTCTTTTTTTGACAGTTCCAAATGGACTTGATGCTATCAATAACCTGTAATATCTCCCAGAGGCCTAGTCATCTGTAAATGGTAGTTCTGCCATTGGCCTGTGGTCTTAGATCTTGAGGGCAGTCAGTTGAGCAGACATTTGTCACGTGTGTGATGCTACATTTTGCTGAAAACAGCCTGGCAGAGAAGCCATGCACTGCAAAAATTGAAATCTTAGTAAGATGAAATATCTTAAATCAAGGCAATATATGTTTGTTTTTTGTCTGACAAGATATTTCTTCTTACTGGACATTTTTTATGTTAGACCATTTCACTTGCTTCAAGCGTTTCAGTCCTTAATTATCTTAATAAGGTATTACAACTTGTTACTGAGATTGTATTGATAGATAATAAAGTTAATGCTTGAAACTAGTTTGATCACCACTGACAAGTACAAAACTGCTTTGTCAACGTCAGAATCAAGACAAACGTACTTGTTTTTAGTCTGACCAGACTAGTTTTAAGATATATTTGGGTTCTTTAAAAAAAAAAATCTTGGTTAGTCAAATTTTCCTGTTCTGTTGGCAGATAATTTTTTTTTGGCTTCTTTTAAGTAATATATCCCGCATTATTTAAATTTTTTCCCTTGTTTTTGCAGTGTGTGATTTCTGGACAGGAAACGGACCAGCAGACATGACTACAGGAGGAGTTCCGGGAACAAAGCATATTCCAGGACTGTATGTTGGCTTCAGGAAAAATGGCTGGTGAGAAGTTCTGTTAACATGGGATTGCTCTTCCAGGCCCTTGAGAATTCTTCAACAACCGCATGAAAGACAGATAGGGTAAAAGTCAATAGTTGATTCTTAGATAATAGGACCAAGGAGGTGTGTGAAGTCATAGACACACATGCACACACACACGCACACGCACACGCACACGCACACGCACACGCACACGCACACGCACACGCACACACACACAAATCGAATACAGCTACTTTTTGTAATTGAAAGACAGACTGTCCCATAGATTAAAGATGGCTTCACTTCAGGTATGCATTGTGTGTTTGTGTGTGTGTGTGTGTGTGTGTGTGTGTGTGTGTGTGTGTGTTAGCTTCAAAGAATGTATGGCACATAGGGGCACTGGAAGGAAAGATATATAAGAACAGAAGAAAGAGTGGACCTGAGGACAGTGCAAGGGCAACTTTCGAGTTGAGAATAAGTGCCTTGGCTTGAGAAGAACAAAATGGGAAAGTGCTGATGAGATGCAAAGGCCCCAAAGAGGCTCGACTCTCATGTGCAAAACCTACCTCTGTCCCAATGGTGTTAAAGATGTTTTCTAAACATGGGGATGATTGACATCTGTCATTCACCCCACTTCTGCATTCTAGGAGATTTATACCTCTCCCCCATGCCACATGCTCTGGCGTAGCAAAGCATCTCACCTCCTCCCCTTTCTCAAACATGCTTGTTATTACTGTTCTAAATCAGGCATCCCAATGGGCAGCTTAACTGACAGCTAAAGCAAAGATAGGATTCCAGCCCTCTTTGTGTGGATGTTGGTAAAATATTTCGTATTATGAATAAAGACAATCATATTGAGTTCTTAAAATGTTTTTAGAGTACGATCCTGTTAATATATTTATATATTCTATAGTTATATATCCTGTTAATATATTAATTTACAAGGAATTCTAACTACTACGGCACCAGTCGCCATACACAATACTTCAGGCAGTCACTCACAGTGGTCCTCAGATGTAGGCTGTATTCTGATGAAAAACTGAGGTTCGTTCAAATTTGGCCAACAGAGGCGAACATTCCAGGTGAACCTAGTTTCCTTTGAACTTTAGAATTTTAACATATTTGTGTTAACATTCCGAGTTGTTTGATTGAGATGGCAACCCTTAATCCAACGCCCATGTTTGTTCGCCAAGAATTACCTCCTCCTCGTGGTGAAGAAAATGTTGTTTGCTCATTTGAACGTGCCTCTGATGAGTGAACAACACCTACCTTACTTCACAATACATGACACATAGGTCTTTGTCAAGGTTGCTACTTGCATATATTTTTGACAGTATTATACAAAGCAGAGGTGTTATTTTTTCATTTAGTTCTCATGAAAAGCCTTTCAAAGAAAGAGCTATCAAATGCCATTAGGTCTAAAAGGCTTTCACCCACCACTTTAATATCTAATTATAATTTTGAAGAGGGGTATTGTGGAGGGCAATATTCATCTCTTTCATAAATTTGGGACAAGGTGTTAGAAAAGGGTTCCACATTCCCTGCCTATGACATGGCACAGACAGACTTTGAAAAGATTTGCAAAAAGAGACAAAAGACTCTTTTCCAGGCAAAATAATCTCACCTCAGACCATCTGGGTGACATTTATAGAAAAAGTCATATTCCTGAGATGAAGGTTCTGAACTGACATTAATGAAAAAAAAGAAAAAAAGTCTTAAATATTTACCATATTTCCCAATAATATAATATGTACATTCTATTTCAGTCAGTGAGAGGTTAGATGCCCGTGTGCACTGCTTGCCATACTTGCATTTAGAACCCATAAACGGGTGAATCCATGTTCTCTTTTTTATGTCAAGATTTCACAGTACCCATCATATAACATTCCAAATCGAACTGAAACCGTTATTAATAAAAAGTCACGAAAGGTCTGTACAATTGCAAGGTACAGGCCTGGGCCGGGAATGAGAAAAAAATCTCAACAAAACAACTTTGGCATTTATAACAAAAAGTGTTAAAATGGTTGCCTTCTCTAACAGATAACCGGGTGAAGGGAAACAAATAATATGAGTGGTTTAAAACCTATTAATCATTAGCTTTGATGTGAGGGAGAGACAGAGCAATAATTGTTTGCTTGGGAGGCAATTTTGCCATCAGCATCTGTGTTAGCTGGGATTTCTGAAATTCAGAGTAATCTCAAATATAATGTGAATTGTTTGTGACGGAATAGGATTCCTGGGAATGGAAATAAGATTTCTCAGAACTATGCCATTGGATAGAACCTTAGCCATATGGAAATGCAATCTGAATGAAAGTAGAAATCCCTTTCAGTTTTCAGGCTGACCTGGTTCCCCTTGGTGGACTCACTGTCTCCTCGCCTTCATTGTGCTCAAAGTACTGATCCAGACCTTTATACCTACCTGACACTCCTTACAACCCAATTACAAAATTAACCACAGAAACACTCGATTAGGATGCTGCAGCTATTTCATGTGTGGGCTAGAATGATCTGCCTCAGAAACTCATTCCCAAGCCATGAATCGGTTGATGCGAGCAAGACTGACTGGCTCTCACGTCTGGCTGCACATTAAGCTGTGCAGGTTTACTTCATGTATGCAAATGTGTGTGACAATGTTTTGCAGTGAGAGACATATATAGGGCATTTAGTGTGGGACTTCACTATTTAGAATAATTTTATGAATTATGGATATTTTGATTTGTTGTGGTATCGATTTTTTTTGTCTTGAGCAGGCTGATCTAGACTTTGCAAAATTTGTAAAATCAGCTTGTTGCAGTCATTACAAATGGTACAATGGCACTATTGATGTTTACAAATGTATTGAACTGGGTTGGGCTTTTATTGATGTGATACTTTCACTGTTATAAAATCTGAATTTGACTTTGCATACTTGGGCATGCTAGGCTGACACAATTATTTTACGAAGGCTATTTAATTCATCTATAGTCCACATGAGTTAATCAAGTAATTAACCATACACATTTTGGTTACTGGGATGGTCCTTGGCTCCTCATTCTTTTTAACAATTTTACTGAAGAAGCAAAGAGCAAAATAATCGTTGACAGCGTCTGAAATTCAGCTTTTCATTAAACAAAGTATCCCAGTCAGCAGACTGCAGCCAAACAGATGGGAGAGAGGCCACTTGAGAGTGATGGGTGACTAATGACAAATTCATTAGAAAGAAAGGTGGGAAAGCGTAGGCTGTAAAACATGAATAAAATATCTAGTTGATTTTGACATCGAACTTATGGGGTACTTTACATGCTGAGAGGTGTATTCTTATTTGTAAAACTAGAATAAAATGAGGACCGTGTTGATATAACAGTATAGGTACAGTACATACCTGATTATATTTACATGACTCTCAAATACAGGCCAGTTAGCTTTTCTTCTCACGTTTAACACATTTTCCCATGATAAATACTGTATATGTCAGGGAAAGAGAGAATAGACAATGCTACTTTAGCTATTTTATTTGCAATGAAAGCACCCTATTTCATTTTCATATCCATTAACGATCACAATAACCAAACACTTCAACAAGTGAAATCTCAAAACATCAAGAACCAGTAACCTCCAAATAGCACTTAGCTCTCTGTAGGTGACTAACAGTGACTGGAGGACCAAATCAATTAAAAGTTCCAGGAGGTGTTCTTCCTAGGTCATGTTGCCTCAAGCCTTTCATGAACAAAACCTGACTTGATTTTCTGTAGACTGGCAACACTGTGACACAAACTGAACACGCATCAATGTCTTTTTGGATCCTCTTGGACAAAATCGTCAGAAAATGTGTCCTTGACAAGGCATATGGTTTTGAAGTGACATAACATTAGTGATGTTGCCATGGTCACACAACTAGACAACACAGGTCTTCTTGGTGTGATGTGGCAAGGAAGAAACACATCTACCTCAGATGTTTAGACCATGACATATTTTACAGATTTCATTTGTACTTTTCCCATCAATCACTCATGCACTTGATGTTATACCCCACAAATACATGATCAATACCACAAAATATAAAACATAGAGAACAACAGTGGAGGGCTGGGAAGTAGAAATTTAGAACAGGATAGTCTTTACAGCTGTTTTTTTTCATGCAAGCTTTTACCTAAAAAAGCATCCACTGCAGTTTATCTGGAATGGCTTTTGGTCATAAATCAGGGGCTTAGCAACAGCTTTTGGTTAGAGGCAACATGTCACCAAACACATCAGTTCCACCAGGGACATTTTCAGTCTGTCGTGAAAGAGTGTTTGACTGAATCAGGGGCGGAGATCCCATTTCATTGTAGGGGGGGACAATACATGGTCAAATTTCAGAGTGTAAATCCGGGGGGGGGACATGAAAAAATTGCTTTCACGAGAGCTAGCATAAACTGCTAAATACCTAATTCTCTTATCACATTTACAAACAGAAATTCGAAGTAATTTTAGAATTATCTAAACAGCATTAAATGTACTAACACGAAATATCTATTCACTGTCCAAAGTTCAAGAGAACTTGATGCTCAAAATAAGTTATAAAACAGCTCATCAGGGAATCGAACTAGCAACCTTTTGATTACAATACGACTTCTCTACCTCCTACGCCACTGTCACTCCATATTACAATACCAGCATAGTTCATGGACCGCAGAAAAAGATGACATTAATTTAACTTCAGATAATTTAACAAATCTGGAGAGGCACTGAGATGTAGACCTACGTTTATTAACTAGCATGAACCTGCCCTGACAGGACATTGTCCTAGACTGTCTAGCTAGCTATCTTAACTGTCTTAATTACCGGCATGCGTGTGTTATCGGCAAACGTTCACGTTGTCATGCCAATCCATGAATAAGCTTATGTATACTTGTGCATATCGATTGGAACTTCGTAAATGGAGTTTAGAAAAAAACTTCTTCTTTACATGTTCTTACTGCGTTCGAGAATGAGGTAAATCTCTTTACATATCGTGTATCATAGCGGCAGCGACAGAGGAGGAAACAGTCTGACAATCTGACCGTGTAGGCTACTGGGCTGATTAACTGAAACACGGAGCTGCCGGTAGCCCTGCCCTTTGGAAACAGCATGTGAACCAAACCACTTTGAGGAATAGGGGGAACATGGTTTTTCAACACTTAAAAAACACATTTTTTACGTCTATAATTAGCACCGCTTGTGTCGTCGTATTTTTATTTAAAAAAAAAAAATCAAAAAATCATTTTTTTTTTTTTTAGTTTTCAATGATTGTTGGGGGGGACAACTTTATGGTAGGGGGGGACACGTCCCCCCCGTCCCCCCCGGGATCTCCGCCTATGGACTGAATGCCTAAAGGCAAAGCAACAAGGACCCCCCACACATACAATTACTCAGGCTGGAGGGCAAGGAGGTGACGGTTAAGTGCATCCTTTTACCCGCTATAATCATGCATTTCGCTAGCAGAACACATTTCACTGTGATAAGTAATGTAAAATGTAGGTCTTTTATACCGTGTAAATGTGAGGAGTTACCTACACTTTTTATATTAATCGTTACTATTGTGACCCCCGGGACACACACACACACTTCAGGCCCATGTGAATGCTAAATGCTTTGTCACCATCTAGTGTCTGGAAGAGCCACATCAAAACGGTGCTCGAAGTTCTAGCTTAGATGTTGTACAATTGGCGCGGGTTGAGGTTGAAAACAACCAACCTAAACAACCAACTACAGGCTAAATGTAGTATGGCATTGCTCTTACCGCATAGTAGCCTAAAACCAACCTTTTGGGAGTTTACAGACTACTTTGTATGCTACTTATATAATACGGACTGGGCCTACCGTTTAGCCTATATGTTAGAAGGAATAGCAACCTTATAAAACAACGGACATGCGCTTAACAGCATTGTATGGACTGATCACCTAGTGGAAATTGAAAAAATGTTAAGTGTTTAAAACAAGAGCTCTGATCAAATAAAAGAAAACATGTTTTACTGATAAAATATTGAGGTTGAAGTCATTTGAAAATATTGAACTGTTCAAATGTAGCCTAAAAAACAATGTTTAAGAAAAGCTGCGACAGCTCATGGGCATCTGTTTGATATTAAAAGTGAAATAGCAGGTAATATGTAAGTGTCTCATATGTGGTAGGTGGAACGCAATTTCCATCATTAAAGTTGGGAGGTTTGGGAACCACTGATTTAGAGGATGTAAGTGGGTGTTATGAAACTGTCAACAGTCTCTCAAATGCATTCCAGCCGCATACATTTGATGGAGAGAGGAAATGAACACAAGAGGGTGCCATTGTCCATCTTTTCTCTCTTTCAATTGCAACAGGCGTTGTATGTCTGATTCTCAAACAAGAATGTATTTTGTGTACCCAACACTAACACCTACAAAAGTGCTTCTACACTGACAGGATCGACTGAACCTTGAGCAATAGAGCACGGCCGATTAAAAAGGATATAAAAAGACTAAGCAACCAAATAGATGAATGGTTGTATCAAAGTGCTCTGCAGGACATTGTGATTGTGCAGAAACAGACAGACAGATCTCAATACCAGACAGTATTGCTATGGTACCGGTAAAGTTACAGTAAGGGGACAGTTGTAACATGCTTAATTTCTTTGCTCGTGTCTAACGTAATACGATTAAACTTACAGACAAAATGTGTGATTGCATCAACTTGTGTCCCAATATCTGTCAAAAGTTATAGACAAAAGTCGACTCGTGTGGCAAATTTGTCATTTTTAAGTTTTGCGCAAGCGTTTGATTGCTCAATTGATGTGACAAGAATAGGTGATTGTGATAAGTGATTTCTGATCAAGATGCTAGTATAATTATTAGCTGCAAACAACGTGTTATATTCCAATAATTTTATGAAATGCTAGGAGAGGTCCGCCCGGCTGGGGACAATTGTAACACACATTTTAGGCCTACATACAATCGGTTGCAACCAGCAAGCGTAGCTAAATAGGCTAACCACTTTTGCACGATTCGACACTGGTGCAATTGTAACAAAGCCAAGGCACTTACTTCGATGAAAATTTGAGAAAATGTAAGGCACGTGTGCTTGAATTAGTGAAGTATTTTAATTAGTGATGTTGCATAGCCTATGTTTAAATAAAACAAGTAATTTCTTTCGATTATTTGCAACAACGCAAAACGGCAAAAAAGTATACATTATCTAGGCTATAAATGAGTTTTCAACCGACACACGTTCAGAAATTGAGTGTAGTCTAGTAGTGTGTAAGCCAGTGCAATCGGTCAAGAGAAATTACACGGTTTACAATGACTTTGCCGTACTACCTGTAGAATATAGACCACAAGAAATAACACCGCCTACAAGTGATTGGCTTGTGCCAACGCAAGCGCAGAAGAGCCAGACAGACTACTCCAAGTCAACCGAAGTTTCAAAGGTGCAACTACAGCCTGTTCTGCTGTCTGGTCGAACAGAAGTTGGAGTTTTGTGAAAGACATGGGAAAACGCCACCACAATACTACAGAGACGAACGGGTTCATCGATAAAGATTATATGTAGACGGGCTACAGTTCAAAAGGTGAGTTTTTGTTTATTTCGACCACTTGTCTTTTCTTTGATCTAAGTTGCAGAACATCCGTAACATTGAAGGATATTGAGAAAATTACTCACCGAATTGTTTGGCTGACTGGGTAGATTGCGGTGAGATGGAAATCACTGAGATAGGCTATTCCACCTCACAGTATTTCTCAAGTGAGTGCATTTGACTCGTTTTGTGTTTTTTTTGGGGGGGGGGGGGGGGAAATCAAACCAAACATAGGAGAACCGTATTTTAATTACTCTAACTTAGACAATTGTATCTACCTACAACATCTGAACATTTTTCGCATGACCAATGTATTCCATACAGAAGTATACAAAATCTTAAGCTCCTTTTACGTTAATTCATTGACAGATCATGGCGTTTGTCCTATGCCATAACTTCATAGGAAATAGACATCCTGCCCTTACTGATGACAGTCCTGTTAACCCCCCAGGAGTAGATGTCACAAGCTGTGAGTCCACTAGTCATTCTCACATCTGTCTAATTAAGAGCAGAAAGTTTGCAACAGTTCATTCTTTGAGCATCTTTTAATTTTGAGTGAATTTGTGTGTTGGTAGGCTACTGTTATCATCCGCACTCATGATCAAGATCTAGACGTTATGGTGTTGTGATTTACATTGCACGCCCACATTCCATTCATAGTTTGTCAAACTGTCCCTGCAGTCATGAATTTTAAGATACAGTAGCCTACTTCGTAATGGGTGTGACCACTTGGAGCAGGAAAACTGCTGCTACTGGTAGGAGCACAGTTACACTTTTTTGTTACTAAATAGAAAAAAAGGTCACATTAAACAAAGCCCAACGTGTCTGGGCCTTCACTAGAAAGACTGTGCTATATATATACTGTGCTATATATATATATATATATATATATCCAGTAGTAACTCACAGATGAAGCCATAGTGAATATTATTATATATATATATACACAGTCTTTCTAGTGTGTGTGTGTGTGTGTGTGTGTGTGTGTGTGTGTGTGTGTATATCATTTTTACTATGGTTTCATCTGTGAGTTACTACTGGAGGAGGATCAGGACAGTTGGAGATACGTAATTTCCCTAGTGAGGTGACGACCTCTGTGGGAAAAGTCCAGTTGTGACCATGAGGGTAAACACTGCCTGAGGGGGGAAGCTGTGGGTCAGAGGGGGCATGGGTATCCCATTTCCTGTTCATTCTGTTAAAGACCCGTGCTGGAGTCATCAGCCCTGTCATTGTCTCCCTCAAAAGATAAAGGATCTTGGAAAACCACCACCCCATTCCCCACAAGCTCTATATTATCCCTGATGGTCAGTAGGCCTACTCCTACCTAATCTTGATTAATTTTTTCAGATTTTTCTCTAAATCCTGATTCAAGTAAAAGTACTTTGGACAATTCCTCAACAACTCCCCAACAAAAAGCTATTGAATGTATAATACCAGCTACTCTTCTTGGCTCCTACTCCCTGGCATGGGAGCCTCTGAGTCGGTGCTGCATTTTTATGATGCTAGCACACAGTGTTATGGTTCCTATGTGACCGTGGTTCTACCCCTCAGAGTGCCACGCTTTCCATGTGACCATAAGCAGAACAAAGAGCGGCTTGTGCGCTGTGTATTGTAGCAGTCCGTTCTGAGGTGCTCAACATGGCAGACGCCGTCGCAGACAGGCACTAACCTCTGACACCCCTCTCAGCTGCACAGTAGAGTGCTTCACCTGGGGATGCCTTTGTTTTTATTGAAACAGGACCTATAGTTTGCTTCGCCTTTAGCGTGCATATATTTATGTTGCATTTCAAGGCCAAGCCACTCTTTTCTAAGTGACTCATTTTCCTTTAAATGGCTGATAGGATGTCCAGTGTGAGTGCAGTGCCACTGGTCATTGTATCATCAAATAAGTATTTATAAATTGTCCTGTTAACTTATTTTCAAGCTGGTTTTATAGTGCACTCAGGGAAAGTTAGAGGGAACTTTCGAAATGATAAACAAAAAGGGTCAAATTTTAAACTTCAATCTGAGGATGAACTGTAGAATGAAAACAATTCACACTTTTGTGAATGTGCGCTGCCATTCCACAGAGTTTAACAAGCAGAGAACACACTGTACCTCAGCATAAACCTGTGGTGCATACATCTGTGTAATGCTGTGGAAGTGGCCCTATAGCTCTGGCCATGTTCCAGTCTGCCAAATGAGAGGAGACGAGCATGAGCTCTGGAGTTTCTGCGGGACATATGTGGTCCAGCTGGCCGTGTGTTTTTGTGTGCGCCATAGGTTTGAAACGCTCGCCGCATCGCGTCTGTCTCTTTGTTCGCACGCGCATGCGTGCGTGTGACACGACGTATAACCTCGTTAAAGGCGGTGCAGGCACAAGGTTGTTTTTCTTTCAGAACTCCCTGCCCCCCCCCCTTCCTATCTCTACATCTGGTAGATGTCAAACTATGTAAATAAACCGAAATAGCTGCTACCTTTGCTCTCTGATGGCAGGCTTGGCTAAGAGCCAGAATGGGGGGGGGGGGGGGGTTCGTCTGTCGGAGTCTGTATATTAAACCACAAAGTCATTCTAATCACGTCTGCCAGTAGAATGTTTTGACCTTATTTTCAATTGGAAAGAAGCGGATTAAGAGAGGAAGTGAATATTTTGAAGAAAAATTCTGGATGGTGATTTTGAGCTGGAGACTAATGGGCATAGCTAAAGGGAAGAGACTGAGCCTGTGTTTGGACGGGGATGTGACTGTAATGTGTGTGTGTGTGTGTGTGTGTGTGTGGTGTGTGTGTGTGTGTGTGTGTGGTGTGTGTTTGTGTGTGTGGTGTGTGTTTGTGTGTGTGTGTGTTTGCACATCTGGAGGAGTTTGAAGGAATCCAGTGGGAGGAAGCCAGTCGCCCTGATAGTAGTGGGTGCATGGGTCATGGGGAGCGTGGAGCCTGGTACTAAACAGAACAGAGCCTAGATGCTTCCATGACTTAGCCAGACACGACTCAGGGAGTCACACTTTATAAGATAATTAAGGCGCCACTGAGGCACAGTCTTTTAGATTGGCGTGAAACAATGCTACATTTAATTATCATGTGGTGTGCGTATATATACGATATGTGATGGGTAGGCTCTACTCCACGGCAAGAACATTTGAACTGAGTACCATGTCTTGTTTGAGAAGTGAGCTTGTTTTGTTTGTTTCCTTTTTCCTCGACCGGAGCATTTGTAAGATGAAATCAGCATAGTTTATGTTGTTTTCCAACAGGGCAATGAGCAGAGGTTACCGCCGGTTACTGGAATTTGACTATTCAGTTGTGTACTTGCTTATGAAGGCATGGGGCATAATGAACAAATAAACATGTTCATATTGGGACTGTAGACTGGAATAGTCATGCGATTTGTGCACTTTATTTGAGAGCCGTGGGCCTCCAAATCATTGATATTTAATACCTTGAATATGCTGGGGAGAATACTACTCCTATGCTTCAGTATAAACAGAGGCAGGCAGACGGAATTCGATTTCTGGATCTCAGGATCTGCTGCCACCAAGTAGGTTAAAGAGTGTCCAGCCCTCCCCGGAGGGTATGATCGCAGACAGCTGACCAAATAGAGCTGCTGTCCCTGCTGAGAAGTGAAGCAGCCTCCCTGGAGCAGACGGAAATGCCACAAGGAATGACTCTGCAGC